>NC_052146.1:15032697-15176889 GCF_902713615.1 Scyliorhinus canicula
ATGACCACCCCACCCCACCCCACCACTGCGAATCCCCCGCACCACCCCCACCTCTGACCCGACCCCTCCTCTGGATCTGACCGCCACCCCCATTCCCAACCTAACCTCCCCCTCCTTTCTGTTCCAAGGTCCCATCTGACCTGACCCGACCTGGTAGGTTCGTAGGCTGTTGCAAAAGGTTAAATCTCACGGAATCCAGGGTGAGGTAGCCAATTGGATACAAAATTGGCTTGGCGACCGAAGCCAAAGGGTAGTTGTGGAGGGTTGTTTTTCAAACTGGAGGCTTGTGAACAGCGGTGTGTCTCAGGGATCAGTGCTGGGTCCATTGTTATTTGTTATTTATATTAATGACTTGAATGAGAATGTAGGAGGCATGGTTAGTAAGTTTGCAGATGACACCAAGATTGGTGGCATAGTGGATAGTGAAGGAGGTTATATAAGATTGCAACAGGATCTTGACCAATTGGGCCAGTGGGCCGATGAATGGCAGATGGAGTTTAATTTGGATAAATATGAGGTGATACATTTTGGTAGATCAAATCAGGGCAGGACCTACTCAGTTAATGGTAGGGTATTGGGGAGAGTTACAGAACAAAGAGATCTAGGGGTACAGGTTCACAGCTCCTTGAAGGTGGAGTCGCAGGTGGACAGGGTGGTGAAGAAGGCATTCAGCAGGCTAGGTTTTATTGGTCAGAATATTGAATACAGGAGTTGGGACGTCTTGTTGAAGTTGTACAAGACATTGGTAAGACCACACATGGAATACTGTGTTCAGCTCTGGTCACCCTATTATAGGAAGGATATTGTTAAACTAGAAAGTGCCGAAGAGATTTATGAGGATGCTACCAGAACTTAATGGTCTGAGTTACAAGGAGAGGCTGGATAGGCTGGGACTTTTTTCCCTGGAGAGTAGGGGGCTTAGTGGTGATCTTATAGAGGTCTATAAAATAATGAGGAGCATAGATAAGGTATATAGTCAACATCTTTTCCCAAAGGTAGAGGAGTCTTGAACTAGAGGGCATAGGTTTAAGGTGAGAGGGGAGAGATACAAAAGAGACCAGAGTAGAGAAATTTCTTCACACAGGGTGGTGAGCATTGGAACGGGCTGCCAGAGGCAGTGGTAGAGGCGGGTATAATTGTTTCCTTTCTAAACCAGTTAGACAGTTACATGGGCAGGGTGGGTATAGAGGGATATGGACCAAATGCGGGAAAGTGGGACTAGCTTAGTGATAGAAACCGGGCGGCATGGACAAGCTGGGCCGAAGGGCCTGTTTCCATGCTGTAAACATCTATGACGCTATGACTCTACCCAGCTGCCTGAGTTGGTATGGCCCCTTTAAGGGGCGAGTCCTCAATGTCCATGGAAAGATCACCCAACTTAAGCCCACACCTCCCCGTAACCCAGTAACACCACCTAACCTTTTTGGACACCAAGGGCAATTTAGCATGGCCAATCAACCTAACCTGCACGTCTTTGGACTGTGGGAGGAAACCGGATCACCTGGAGGAAACCCATGCACACACAGGAAGAACATACAGACTCCACACAGACAGTGATCCAAGCCGGAATCAAATCTGGGACCCTGGAGCTGTGAAGCCAATGTGCTAACCACTGTGCTACCGTGAATCATAAAGCATTAATGGCATCATAAAACAGTGAGTGAAAAATGGCCATGATTGGGAGGCTTGACCCATTCGACCAGGGGGCTGAAGTCTGCAGCCAGTACATTGAGCGGCTCCGTTACTTATTCACAGCAAACGAAAGAAGGGGGAGGATAAACAGAAGGGTATTCTATTAATGGCTTGTGGGCCCCAGACCTACAACCTCATAAGGAATCTGACGTCCCCGGAGACTCCCGACACAAAATCGTTTGACCAGTTGGTGGCATTTGTGAATGAGCACTTCAACCCCAGGCCCTCGATCATACTGCAGTGCTACAAGTTTAATTTGGCTGTCAGGGACCAGGAGAGATGATTGCAGTAATCTTTGTGTGTGCATGTACATAAAGGGTTAATGTACAATCAGAAGATCACTGGAGGGCAGCACTAACGGGTATAAAAGCCATACGCAGGCTGTTCCACGCTCTTGCTTGGACTGTGACGAGAGCAGGAGGACATAGACTTAGCTCAGGGTGATTAGTGTACTAAAATACAGATACTGTATTTAGGTCTTGTAACCTTACTACTTTAAGAAGGGTAGCAGGGATAATCCAGGGAATTATAAACCTGTGAGCTTGACGTCAGTGGTAGGCAAACTGTTGGGGAAGATACTGAGGGATAGGATCTATTCACATTTGGAAGAAAATACACTTATCAGTGAAAGGCAGCATGGTTTTGTGCAGGGAAGGTCATGTCTTACAAACCTAATAGAATTCTTTGAGGAAGTGACAAAGTTAATTGATGAGGGAAGGGCTGTAGATATCATATACATGGACTTCAGTAAGGCGTTTGATAAAGTTTCTCATGGCAGGTTGATGAAAAAAGTGAAGTCGTATGGGGTTCAGGGTGTACTAGCTAGATGGATAAAGAACTGGCTGGGCAACAGGAGACAGAGAGTAGTGGTGGAAGGGAGTGTCTCAAAATGGAGAAGGGTGACTAGTGGTGTTCCACAGGGATCCGTGCTCGGACCACTGTTGTTTGTGATATACATAAATGATCTGGAGGAAGGTATAGGTGGTCTGATTAGCAAGTTTGCAGATGATACTAAGATTGGTGGAGTTGCAGATAGCGAGGAGGACTGTCAGAGAATACAACAAAATATAGATAGATTGGAGAGTTGGGCAGAGAAATGGCAGATGGAGTTCAATCCAGGCAAATGCGAGGTGATGCATTTTGGAAGATTTAATTCAAGAGCGGACTATATGGTCAATGAAAGAGTCCTGGGGAAAATTGATGTACAGAGAGATCTGGGAGTTCAGGTCCATTGTACCCTGAAGGTGGCAACACAGGTTGATAGGGTGGTCAAGAAGGCATACAGCATGCTTGCCTTCATCGGACGGGGTATTGAGTACAAGAGTCGGCAGGTCATGTTACAGTTGTATAGGACTTTGGTTAGGCCACATTTGGAATACTGCGTGCAGTTCTGGTCGCCACATTACCAGAAGGATGTGGATGCTTTAGAGAGGGTGCAGAGGAGGTTCACCAGGATGTTGCCTGGTATGGAGGGTGCTAGCTATGAAGAAAGGTTGAGTAGATTAGGATTGTTTTCGTTGGAAAGACGGAGGTTGAGGGGGGACCTGATTGAGGTCTACAAAATTATGAGAGGTATGGACAGGATGGATAGCAACAAGCTTTTTCCAAGATTGGGGGTGTCAATTACAAGGGGTCACGATTTCAAAGTGAGAGGGGGAAAGTTTAAGGGAGATGTGCGTGGAACGTTTTTGATGCAGAGGGTGGTGGGTGCCTGGAACGCTTTGCCAGCGGAGGTGGTAGAGGCAGGCACGATAGCATCATTTAAGATGCATCTAGACAGATATATGAACAGGCAGGGAACAGAGGGGGAAGTAGACCTTGGAAAATAGGGAACAGGTTTAGATAAAGGATCTGGATCGGTGCAGGCTGGGAGGGCCGAAGGGCCTGTTCCTGTGCTGTCATTTTCTTTGTTCTTTGTTCTACTAGTATTGATCCTAAGGTAAAGAACGCATGAAAGGGGCTGGTTTAGCTCACTTGGCTAAATCGCTGGCTTTTAAAGCAGACCAAGCAGGCCAGCAGCACGGTTCAATTCCCGTACCAGCCTCCCCGGGCAGGCGCCGGAATGTGGCGACTAGGGGTTTTTCACAGTAACTTCATTGAAGCCTACTCGTGACAATAAGCGATTTTCATTTCATTTCATTTTCATTTCAATATACCTTTCATTGCTTCTGGACGACTTTGAGTCTTTTTTCAGCAAGATACAGAAAACCTCATCAGCAACTGGATTGAGTAGCGCATGTTACGTTTAGTAGTGTATGCAAACACACTCTGAAAGAGCAACAAAAGAATGATCTCTGCCTTTGTTGTCCAAATGGCCGAGCATTCTGAGTTTGGTACAGTACTCAGTGACATGCTGCGTGCCGGTTTAGTATGCGGTATTAACCACATAAGTGTGCAAATGAAGCTGCTGGGTGAAACCAAGCTTATGCTGGGCAAGACGATCAAAGTAGCTCAGGCAACCGAATGTGCTGAGAGGGGCGTGTCAGAGCTTCAAAGCGTGGGGTGGTATAGCTGCTTGGCGGGCAGCCATGTTGACAGGCACAAAGGAAGTCAGCTACAATCCCAGGAACAGAATCATCGTTAGTGGTCAGGAAAGAAAATGGTTGGTCACCGCAGACATCAAGATGATTGCTACTAATGTGGGGAGATCACCCTCAAGAAGTGTGCCACTGCAGAGAGTTTATTTGCTTGCAGTGCAATAGGAGGGGCCACATCCAGGCACGTTGCTGCGCCGGGCAGAGTGCCAAATCGAAAAAGAAACAAGTCATGGCTCCAGTGAGCCAAGTGGAGGGGAATTCAGGTGCAGAACCTGAAACATACAGATTAACCATGGTGCAGGTTAGTAAAACATCCCCAAGTAAGATAGTCCTAACAGTAAATGGAAGACCTCTAAAGATGGAGTTCGAAACCGGGGCATGGGCAAACAATGTCCAAGTATCTCTGAGAGGAGTTCAGTCTTGAGCTAAATGTGGCACATCAACCAGGTTGGTGACATATGTGTGGGAGGGAGAAACCTTGAAATGTTGGGGACAACCAAGGTGCCAGTGTCATAATCAGCAAACAAGAATGCCCAGCTACCTATGATCATTGTCGTGGGACCACGGGCCAAGTCTCCTGCCACAAGTTACCCAATACCCAATTCCAACGAATTGGAAGACCGTTATGTGAAAGTGCGGGTGGAAGGGTGGGGGGGTGGGGGGGGGGGGGGGGGGGGGGGGGGGGGGGGGGGGGGGGGGGGGGGGGGGGGGGTGGGGGGGGGGGGGGGGGAGGGGGGGGTGGGGGGGGGGGGGGGGGGGGGGGGGGGGGGGGGGGGGGGGGGGGGGGGGGGGGGGGGGGGGGGGGGGGGGGGGGGAGGGGGAAGGCTCATGTACACCAAACATGACCTCGTTCATCCCATCCCTATTTGTAGTTAGAACCGGATGAAAACCGGTTTGCGACCATAAACACGCATAAAGGCGTGTTTCAATCCAGCAGATTACCCATCGCCATCTCCTCGGCCTGTGCGATATTCCAACACACAATGGAGACTCTGCTTCAGGGTATTGACCTGGGTGATCACATGACGAGCAGCTACAAAGCTAGAAGAGGTGGCGGGAAGATTTAGAGATGTGGGCATCCGGCTGAAATGTGAGAAGTGCACCTTTCATACTAGTGAGGTCACTTACCTACGGTTCAAAGTGGACTCAAAAGACTTCCACCCATTCAAAGACAAGGGGCTGGATTCTCCGATTTTGAGGCTACGGTGGTGATTTACGACAGAACTCTCGGTGTTACTGTACGTAGCGCAGGTCTAGACCATTACCCGGCCCTACGCCGCAGCAGTCACCCGGGCCATCTTCAAATTCATCTGGAGATCCAAGATGGACCGTGTCCGAAGGGACACCATGTACAAACCTCTGGATAAAGGAGGGAGGAACATACCCAATGTCTCCCTTATCCTGATGGCCACCTTTGTGTGCAGCTGCATCAAGCTGTGCGTGGACCCCTGGTATCCAAACACCAAGTGTCACTACATACTGAGGTTCTACCTGTCCCCGGTGTTACGAAGGATGGGCCTGGCCTCATTGCCGCGGAACACTCCAAGTAATTGGGCCGTGCCGTACTACCTGTCCCTCGTGGAAAATGTTTTGAAGGAAAACACCTTTGACCACAAGGCAATGAAGCAGTGGTCAGCACGTAATGTCCTTGAGGCCCTCAGGAAAAGGAGACTGTGGAGAATGTTGGATGGTTCCCTGAGTCGACTGTCAGAGTCATCTGGCAGAACGCCTCATCACCAGAACTTACAAACAAGCACCAAGACCCAGCTTGGCTGGTGGTGAGAAGGGCCCTCCCTGTCAGATTCTTCATGTACAGCCGAAGGCTCAGCACCGTTGCACGCTGCCCTCGGAGTGGCTGTGGGGGAAATGAGACAGTCACCCACCTCCTTGTGGAATGTGCCTTTGCAAAGAAGGTCTGGAGAGAGATGCAGTGGTATTTGTCAAGGTTCATCCCGAGCAGCTCTGTGACACAGGACTCTGTGCTCTATGGACTGTTTCCAGGGACACACACTGAGACAAATATCAACTGCTGCTGGAAGGTCATCAACTCGGTGAAAGACGCTCTTTGGTCTGCCCGAAACTTGCTGATCTTCCAGTGCAAAGAATTGTCCTCGACCGAGTGTTGCAGACTGGCACATTCCAAGGTCCAGGACTACGTGCTGAGGGACACACTCAAGCTTGGGGCAGCTGCCGCCAAGGCGCAATGGGGAAAGACCACAGTGTAAGGTCTGACCAGCATATGTACACCGAGGGGTGGGTAACAGTGTAAAACCCCTCGGTCTGGGTCATTAACACTCCAATGTACAAAAGAAACATGACAATGCAAATATTTAAGAAAGAATTGTAATGCAATGTGTGTCATGTCATCCCAATTGAATGGAAGAATGCCAAGGGAATGTGTAACTTTGATGGAAATGTACAGTCAAGACAATTTGAAATGTTCTGTAATGTTTATTAGAGATTTTATGAATAAAGTATATTTTTTGAAAAAAAAATAATGGCGTAAAATGGCCACCGATCCTCCGTTTGGCTGGGGGCTAGCAACAAGGCATCGGAAAGCACCCGGCTCTAGCTGCCGATATGGCCCGGAGAATTGCCGGGTCCGTGGCCGCGCATGCGCACAGCAGTGGCCTGCAGCAGCCCCGCCGTGCAACATGGCGAACCCGGCCGGCTAAATAGTTTCCCCCCTTTGGCTGGCTCGCGAGCCCCAGACCACTCCCCCCCCCCCAACAGTGCCCCCAGCTGATAAATTCCCCCCTGCCCGCGGATCGGCCTTCCCCCGACAATGGCGGCGCTAGAACTGAGTCCGTAGCTGCCATGCCGAGATCCCGAAGGATGAGATCACACACGACCAACGCCATTGGAACACATCCAGTCGGGGGCGGAGCATCGGGGGTGGGCCCCAGGCAATGTCCTGAGGCTGTCGATGCGGTGCGTGGCGTACTCTCTGAGCTTTGGAGGGGGTGGAGCATCGTGAAAGCGACGCTGCCCCTGATTCCGTCGTGAACGGATAATCTCCGGCTGAACGAGATTTCGGCGTCGGCGACCGGAGAATCCTGGCCAAGGTGAGAGCAGTAAGAGAATTCCCAACACCGAAGAACATGGCAGAATTAAGTCCATCCAGTGGATGGTATACTACTATGGTCAGTTTATCCCCAAAATAACAATGACGTTGGCACCACTACACCTGCTCTAAAAAAAAAGCACCAGTGTTGGCATTGGAAGGAACCACAGGAACAGGCCTCCCAGTATGTCAAGCAGGCCTTACAGTCATCGAGTCTATTGGTTCGCTTGGCCAAGCCAATCATCTTAACCTGCGATACATCGCTGCATGGAATGGAGTGGCCCTGTTCCAGAAAATGGAAGATAGCTCAGAAAAGCCAATTCCCTTCACCACCAGAATTCTCTCCGATGCTGAACGGAAGTACGCACAGGGCGAGAAAGAAGGCCTAGCTGTAATGTGGAAGATTAATTATTTAATTAATTTAAAATGAGAAGACAGGCCAATACCACCAATCACCTCTGCCAGGATTCAGTGGCGGGCATTGTTCCTGGCGGCCTACGACGACATCTTTCATCATCGGCCGGGCATAAAATTTCCAACACTGGTGCTCTGAGTTGGCTCCCACTTCTGGAAAGCTTGGCCCCACCACTGGGGGGGAGAGGGGGGGGGGGATATATCCTCCCGGCTTTTCATTTCCTTGACACTTTGCCAGCATCGTCAGGTGATATGAAGAAGATCTGGACGCAACGCGACTCATCCTGTTCAAAGTGAAACTCATGACACCTTAACCGGGTGGCACCGTGGTAAGTCTGACTAGTTAGGGTCTTAGCTCCCTCCCAAAGACAGACTCCACACTTGTGAAGGTGGCATCATTCTCTGGGGTACCCGAGTGGTGGTGCCACTCCCAGTAAGAGAGCCACTGTTGTAGGAATTGCACAGTGCCCTTCCGGGCCAAATGAAAATGTTATAGCCAGGAGATACATTTGGTGGCCTGGTACAGATAAGGAGATCCAATACCTGGTGGGCCGGTGCGCCCCCCTGCCAGACACAGCAGACATTGCCATCCACTGCCAACTTCCCCAGATTGGAATGGCCTGGGTCGTCCGGGCGACGCGAGTACACAGGCTTCAGACTTCACAGGCCGTTTTCTCAGCAAAATTTTCGGATCCTGATTGACGCCCCTTCCAAGTGGTTGGATCTTCGGTAGATGGGGGACAACAACCTCAACGACCACAGTCGAGTCCTTGCAGTGGGGTTTTCCTACCCCTGGCCTTCCCGAAGTAATAATGTTTGACAACGGCCCTCCACTCACCGGGCGGAGTTTCAATGATTTATCTGAACAAATGGCATCTGCCATATTCGAACAGACCCCTGTCACCCCCACCTCAATGGGAGCTGTGCAGACGTTCAAAACAGCCAATGAGGAAGCAGTCCAGCAGACCTCTGGGCCTCAGATTGGCCAACTTTCTTCCATCTTTTAGCATGGCTCTCCTCTGCCACCATGGGTGTCACACCAACCAGGTTATTCACGGGCCATTGTCTGTGGACCCAGTTGGACTTATTTTGCCCAGATTTGACAGGGAGGGTGGAGGGACGGCGCGTCTCCCAGTGTAAGCAGCACTTTTCGCACAAAAGGGACAGGTCATTTCAAGTGTACTGCCTGGTCCTCGTCAGGAAATTTGCCTCAGGCTCTTCATGGCTACCCGGCCGGATCGAATCGAAGTCAGGCCCAGTCTCGGACGTGGTGGATGTGAACAGGAGGACAGTGCAGAAGAACGCTGGCCATGTAGGAAACCGAGGGACCACAATCTCGGAACAGTTGAAGCTAGAAGGCACCACCGGTGCTCTCGTGGCTGAAGGAAGGAATGTCCCTGAATTAGCGCGATCAAATCTCAGAGACACCCTTCCATGGATGACAACGTTGCTGCCTTTGAGTTGAAGGAGCTGGTTGGGGAACTGAAGGCTGTCTATGAGACCCAGGAAATGTCCTGACGGATTGACATTGTAATGGTCTGTCATGGATTCTCTCTCCCCTTGTGTTTCTCAGTGCTTTTTATTGTAAACACTCACTGTATATGACCAGTTCTGTATGTATGCTATTGAGGGACTAAAGATGGAGGTATGTGGTAGTGCGGCCCCTTTAAGGGGTGAGACCTTGCGGCCCATGTGACAACTCGAGACCTATTGGGCAGGAGTATGTGAATCCCAACCAATGGGTAAAAAGTGCGGGGCCCTGGGAGCTGGAGCCCAGGCAGAGTGGACCTGGGAGCCAGAGAGTGATGACATGTTTAGTGACTATGCCTTTTCTTTATTATCAATAAAACCTTGTTCAGTTATACTGGACGTCTCCACAGTATTGCCTCAACCATCGCACCCCTCTTTCCTGGCCCGACACGACCCCCCACTTCCCGGTCCAACGCAAACTGACCCCTCGCTTGCCGACTCCACCCCTCCTTCCCTGCCTGACCCACTCCATGCGATTCAACCTGAACCACCCCCACCCCTCCTCCCTGCCTGACCCCACTCTCCCCACCCGATACAACACCCCCTTCTTGGTCCGACTCAACATAGAACGTAGAACATACAGTGCAGAAGGAGGCCATTCGACCCATCTAGTCTGCACCGACCCACTTAAGCCCTCACTTCCACCCTATCCCAGTAACCCAATAACCCCATCTAACGTTTTTGTTCACTAAGGGCAATTTATCATGGCCAATCCACCTAACCTGCACATCTTTGGACTGTCAGAAGAACCGGAGCACCCGGAGGAAACCCACGCAGACACGGGGAGAACGTGCAGACTCCTCACAGACAGTGAACAGCAGGGAATTGAACCATGGGACCATGGTGCTATGAAGCCACAGTGTTAGCCATTTGTGCTACCATGGTGCCCCGCCTTCTGACCCGACCCCTCCCCCCACTCACCCTCACCCAACCCACCCCCTCCTGATCTGACCCAATCCCCCTGACACTCCCGACACTCCCAACCTGCCACCCAACACAGAACTTGTTAAGTGCCTGTCTGTTTCGTGTTTGTCTTTTCAATCTCTGTCCCCACAACATTGTCATTTTGTTTTAAACTGCAGACCTTGGGCAATCTGTTCAAACCAAAAACACCCCTGGTCTAATGTCCTGGCCCAGATCTTCCCTTTATGCTCTGAAGCACAGCCCGTGATAGTGGTTTGATGGACTTGGCAAGCAGCCAATCTGCACGTCTGAAATTCTGAGACAATTCCTGTTCTTGGTGGAGCTATTCAGAACCTTCTGGAAGAAAGACGGGCCATGTGGAGAGCTCCATTTTGTTCTCAGTTCTGTGAAAGATCCTGGAATGAAAAAGCTTCAAAACACGCACACTTTCTCTCTCAGCTCTCTCTACCAGGCTATTTAAGGAGCTTCCAGCCAAACCTCTGGACGTCAGCCCTGTGTAGATGACTGCAAGCCTGTGAAAGGAACTATTGGTTGAAAAGGCTGCAAGCAGTTTCTCCCACCAGGTCTGTAACAGTTTAATCCTCTGTCTGAATGGCTGGGATTAGCTCAGCCTGAGAACTCTCTTCACGATATAGCCAGAATCTCTACAGAGTTGAAAGGCAGAGTGGATGGAGAGCCTGCTGTAAAGAGAGCATTCTACAACCTGTAGGTTCTGGTTGAAGACACCATTCAAAGATTGCTGACTACAAAGACCTCTATCACAGCAGCAAAGAACTATTTCATACTTCTTAATCCCTGTTATTTTGTAACCTCCCTCCCCTGCCGCACCGTGTGTCTGTCCTGTGTGTGTCTGGGTGGAAGGTGGGACGGGGTTTTGGGAATAGTTAGATTAGCAGACCATTGGTCCATTCTTTACTGATATATACTCACCTTTTTTCCCTTGCTATAAATAAAGTTTTTAAAAAAATGTTTACTTACAAATCTGGGGTGGGATTCTCCGACCCCCCACCGGGTCGGAGAATCACCGGGGGCCGGCGTCAATCCCGCCCCCGCCGTGTCCCGAAGTCTCTGGCACCAGGGGGGGCGCGGATGATCTGGCCCGCGATCGGGGCCCACCAATCGGCGGCTGGGCCTGTGCCGTGGGGGCACTCTTTTCCATCCGCCTTCGCCATAGTCTTCACCATGGCAGAGGCGGAAGTGACCCCCTCCCCTGCGCATGCCGGGGATGACGTCAGCAGCCGCTGACGCTCCGGCGCATGCGCGGACTTCCGCCGTCGGCGAAGTCCCTTCGGCCTCAGCTGGCGTGGCGCCAAAGGCCGTTCACGCCAGCTGGCGGGGTGCCCACCACTCCGGCGCGGGCCTAGCCCCTCAATGTTAGGGCTTGGTCCCTAAAAGTGCGGAGACTTCCGCACCTTAGGGGCAGCCCGACGCCGGAGTAGTTCACGCCACTCCATCACGCCGGGAGCCCCCCGCCCCGCCGGGTAGGGGAGAATCCTGGCCCTGGTGCTGTGACTCAGTGGAGCAGTCAAGGTTTACAAATCTCAGGAAAATGCATAAATATTGGTCAGTTCACTTGTGTTGGGACTCAGGGTCTGTGGAGCTGGAATTTGACCGCACTCACCCAGGGTGTCACAACACTTGTCCTTCCTCCCCCACCTGCTCCTCCCCACCTGCTCCTCCCCCACTCCCCCGCCATTGTCTGAATCACTTACCATTGAAACTTACCTTCTCTCTTTAAATTACCCCTTTAAACATCTCCATTACGACAGCGAGTGCTATGAAAAGGGGGGGAAGGTCGTGTTCCATTCTCCCCAGCGCCCCAATTATTCCACGTCGATGCGGCCGGGGGCACGCTTCGCTGCTCCTGTCTCATCCAGCCTGAGTGAGGAAGGTTGAGCGAGGCCTCCGCCACTGTTTTCCTTCCGTCCATAGAGGCAGTGTGGCCAATGCATTGTGAATCAGCGCTGTGGCAAAGGGTTGCGGCCCCAGATACATCTCATACGGTCACTCAGTATCCAGAAAGGAGCTTTGTGTGCAATGTTAAACCTGTCCAGCAATTTAGTGCTTCATTTAACTGACATTTATTCAGAAATATGCCATATATTTTCAGCTGAATGCGATTGTGAATTGTATCACTGTCGAGAGTTGTTAACAATCCCCGAGATGCAGCCGAAGAGCCACCATAGGATGCCGGACAATGTAAAGTTTTTTGTATCAGGTTGCATTTGATATGCTGATGGGCTTTCTCCTCAAGCCACGACAGTCCTTATTGGCAAGCTTACCCCACGAAGGTGGTGAAGTAGGCAGCTCCAGGATTTTAACCCAGCCTTATCAAAGAAGTGACAATATATTTCCCAATTACGGGCTTTGTGTGATTTGGGGGTGGGGCTGTTTAGAAGTGATGGTTTTCCCATCCACCTGTTGCCCTTGTCCTCGAGATGATTGGGGTCGCAGGTACAGGCGTTGTTGACCTGCAGGCTGTGATGACTTGCTGGGGTGCAACCGATGGATGACAAAAACTGTCACCCAATGGTGTCTTCAAACAGCACATCCTTACGGCCCCCAAGCACGTCTCACTGAATTGAACAAGGTATTTATGGGATGTGGGCGTCGCTGATTGGGCCAGCATTTTTTGCCCATCCCTAGTTGTCCTTCAGAAGGTGGTGGTGAGCTGCTTTCTTGAAATGCTGCAGTCCTTGAGGTGTAGGTACACCTACTGTGCTGTTAGGGAGGGAGTTCCAGGCTGTTGCCCCACCGACAGTGAAGGAACAGTGGTACATTTTCCAAGTCAGGATGGTGAGTGGCTTGGAGGGGAACCTCCAGGTGGTGGGGTTCCCAGGTATCTGCTGCCCTTGTCCTTCTAAATGGCAGCGGTGGTGGGTTTGAAAGATGCCGAAGGAATCTTGGAGAGTTACTGCAGTGTATCTTGTAGATGGAACACACGGCAGCTACTGTTCGTAAGTGGTGGGGGGTTTGAATGTTTGTGAAAGGGGGAGCAATCAAACAGGTTGCTTTGTCCAGGATGGTGTTGAGCTTCCTGAGTGTTGTTAGAGCTGCATTCATCCATGCAAGTTGAGAGTATTCCATCACATTCCTGACTTGTGACTTGTAGATGGTGGACAGGCTTTGGGGGGGTGGGGGGTGCAGGAGGTGAGTTACTCGTCTTAGGATTCCTAGCCTTCGACCTGCTCTGTATTAATATGGCCAGTCCAGTTCAGTTTCTGATCACTCAGGAGTGAGGAGTTAAATGCAGAGGGAGGAATACATTTTGAAGATTTTGGAAGACCACAGTGTGCCTGAAAAGGGAAGGACTCCTAATTGTGCGCCATCGTGTACAAATGGTCCCTCAATGAAATCGGAAATGTCTCTCAGCTGTCCACTCCTCCAGTGATGTTGTTTCTTCAGCTGATGCAGTGCTTCCAGACTTTCAAATTGGGCTCCTTAAACGTGTGAGTGACAGTTTGCTATCGTGTTGCAAGCTCTGACACTATTCAGCCTTTTCACACAAATTTCTGCATTATCTGTGGAGAATTACCTCCCCACCTAAAGCTTGCAGTGCGAGGTCTATTTGGAAAGATCTGCTGCTGACAGCACCTGCTTCATTACCAGCTGTAGCAGCCAATGTGTTTGACTCAGAGACTGAGTTGTACCTTCTAATAGCTGTGCTCGATTTGTAGGATGGAGAAAAACTGTTCTCAAAGCGATCAATGGCAGGTGACCCTGTACTTCAGGAGGGGAGGAGCTTTCCAAAGGTCCAAGTCTTTCGATTTAGGAACCGGAACTAGGGGATGGACAAGGAGACTTGCCATGGCCATTCCTGTTTCCTCAGGTCCATGTCCATTTGAACCTTACCTTCAGATAAGAGAGCCAGCAGAGGGCAGCTGCCTACCGCTGTGAAGATAACCATCGTATTTGACTTTGTAATGCAAACAGGTAATGCTGAGAATACTCGGCAAACCTGGCGGGGAGCGAAAGAGTGTTGGCTTTTCTAGTCCGTGATCTTTCTTCATCAGGGATTTTGTATGCGATCAGAACCTCTGAAGGCATCACAGGTGATTTATCTTGCATTGACCAGCCTTTGTGGTAAGTATGAATAAACCTAATAATGGAAGGTGTTCCCCAGGAGGTTTTTCTATTTTACTTTTTCCCCATGGAAAGGAGGCAACACCATAAGTGGTTGAATTTTTACAAGATTTCTCCTCATCTTGGACCTAAGTGGTTGCCCCCCTTATTTTGAAATTGAATCCCCTGTTTCTAGACTCCCCAACCAGGGGAAACATCTTACCAGCATCTACCCCATATGTCCCTTTCTGTATTTTGTAGGTTTCAATTAGATTACCTCTCATTCTTCGAAACTCTGGAGAAAACAGGCCCAGTTTCTCCAGTCTCTCTTCATAGGACAGTCCCGCCATCCCCCGA
Source organism: Scyliorhinus canicula (assembly GCF_902713615.1). Taxonomy (NCBI): domain Eukaryota; kingdom Metazoa; phylum Chordata; class Chondrichthyes; order Carcharhiniformes; family Scyliorhinidae; genus Scyliorhinus; species Scyliorhinus canicula. The sequence continues at coordinate 15,047,278 of NC_052146.1, forward strand.
GCAAATCTGGTGACCCTCTGGAGCACTCCCTCTCCGGTAATAACATCCTTCCCAAGGTGAGGGGTCCAAAACTGCACCCAGTACTCCAGGTGGGGTTTAATCAACGATCTACACCAATGAAGCAATGCTTCACTACTCCTGTACTCAAATCCTCTTGCGATAAAGGTTGACATACCATTAGCCTGCCTAATTTCTTTCCACCTCTGCACGTGAGCTTTCAGTGACTTAGTGATGATGGCTCCCTTTGCACATTTACACTTTCCAATCTGTTTCACGTGCATCGTCTGACGGGCACAGCTTCCTGCCTGAAACATGCATAGAACATACAGTGCAGAAGGAGGCCATTCGGCTCATCAAGGGGAGAACGTGCAGACTCCGCGCAGACAGTAACCCAGAAGGGAATCGAACCTGGGACCCTGTCTGACTGCCACATCTTCCTGCCTGAAACACCCGTGGCATTCTTTACTAAGCCTTCTTAATTCCTTCAATTCGTAAAATAAAGCAGTAGTTGGAAGGAATAAAAACTCAGACACTTAGTTGAGGATCACAAGAGGAATATTTTAATGCCTAACCTGAGGACAATTCAGGTGAGCGCAAGAACTGGACTTCCAAGAATTTGAATCGGAATTAATTTCATTCATTCCCGTTTAGGAAATTTACATCCGGGAAAAAAAAAATCAGAAATGTCGCATCATATTATTACCTTTTTTTCCCCTTTGTAACAAAATTTTACATACTTTATTTTGTAAAAACATGTCACATTGAGTACAAAATATGTGTGGCGCTTTGTTCTGTACAAAGCCGGTTCGTGCCAACAAATTGCCACAAACCATTCTTTTGTTTGACAAACAAGCATAGTTTATACAATCACCGATTGCATCGATTGCAAACCTTTCGATAAATCTTCCTTGTCCATCGCCTGGAGGGGTGCGGACAAAAGTCAACATCCTGATTCATTTTGTGCACACAAAGTGTGCCTATGGTTGGTGAAGGGGCACTGCCAGTGAGGGGGGAGTGAGAAAGAGTCAGAGCATCCAAGTTCAAATTCCACCCTGTACCCCCCGCACACACACACACACAAACAAAGTAAAACTTTTCGCAATATGCTGATCTTGAAGTCACACCGTGCGCTATAGGTGCCCGGATGCTTATCATGTTCACCTGAAACTTGCCGGGGGGGGGGGGGTTACCAAATACTAAAGTCACATATATAAGAGAGTCAATAATAGGTTCAATAAAGAATGTAGGAAAAATCTCTTTACCCAGAGCATGGTTAGAACGTGAAACGTACTGCCATAGGAACAAATGAAGCGGAACGGGTAGATGCCTTTCAGGGGAACCCAGATAAACACACGGGAGCGCGAATTAGAAGAATGTGATGATAAGGTGATTATAGAGTGAGGTGGGGGGGGGGGGGGGGGGGAAGGCTTGTGAACACCAGCATCAACTGGTTGGGCCGAATGGCCTGCCTTTGTGCTGTAACTTCGGTATGTTTCCATACAAGAGAAACTAATGCTTTCTGCCACTTTTACAGAGGTCTTCTCTATTTCAAGCGCGTTTGCACCTCAGTCAAGTCAGCAGGGACAGAATTCGGGACGAATGGGTTAATCGTTGATTCACAAACATGGGGCAGCTTGGGGGGGGCAGCTTGTGCCTGAGTCTGATTTTTTTTTTTGCTGCATTCAATTGGACGGCTCTGGATTATCCTCCATTTCAGCATCGCCCTAAAGATGCCATCAATGGAGCCAATCATTTGGTGCAGTGTGACGTCCCACGCCAAATCCTGTCAGTATGGTGCAACAGAAATGGTGCCAGGAGACAGTTAAATAAAAATGACAATGGTTCTTTAACTGTTTGCTCTCTCTCTCTCTCTCTGATTATAATTTCCATTTGCAAATTGGTTGTAAAGAATTACCGTTATCCTGCGCAATTCTTTTCAATTTTCTGTCTTTCTCTATTTATATATATATTTTTTTAAAACAAGAGATTTAATGGCATTAGCTGACTGGGCAAGTGTCACTGCTTCTGACAGGACACAATCTCAGACCAAAGGGACGATGCTTTAAAACATGATGAGGGGCTGGTTTAGCTCACTCAGCTAAATCGCTGGCTTTTAAAGCAGACCAAGCAGGCCAGCAGCACGGTTCGATTCCCGTACCAGTCTCCTCGGACAGGCGCCGGAATGTGGCGACTAGGGGCTTTTCGCAGTAATTTCATTGAAGCCTACTGGTGACAATAAGCAATTTTCATTTCACCAGAGATGAGGAGGAATTTCTTCAGCCAGAGGGTGGTGAATCTGTGGAACACTTTGCTGCCTAAGGCTGTGGAGGCCAAATCACTGAGTGTCTTTAAGACAGAGATAGATAAAGGCAGCACGGTGGTGCAGTGGGTTAGCCCTGCAGCCTCACGGCGCTGAGGTCCCAGGTTCGATCCCGGCTCTGGGTCACTGTCCATGTGGAGTTTTCACATTCTCCCCGTGTCTGCGGGGGTTTTGCTCCCACAACCCAAAGATGTGCAGGGTAGGTGGATTGGCCACGCTAAATTGCCTCTTAACTGGAAAAATGAATTGGGTACACTAAATTTATAAAAAAAGACAGAGATAGATAGGCTCTTGATTAATAAGGGGATCAGGGGTTATGGGGAGAAGGCAGGAGAATGGGTATGAGAAAATATCAGCCATGATTGAATGACGGAGCAGCCTCGATGGGCCGAGTGGCCTAATTTTGCTCCTATGCCTTATGGTTGTATGGTCTTATGGAGAGAACAAAATGTAGAGTCTAGATGACAAGATTGCTGGAAATTCCAGGGATCATTCGCACCCACTCAAACCTGTGGCCAGGAATGCTACCCAGCCAGGTCAGCCTGATGCCATTATCATTACGACAAGTGACACCGCACAACCTCCTCCTGTAAATGTAACCTCTGCACCTATTGCATATCATGTGATTTCCTTCCCTCACATCTCCTCCAGCTCACCAGCTCTCGGAATGAGTGGACAGTGACCCAGGAGGTAGTGGTAAGAAATCGCTCAGCCTTTTCCATCAGCAATCCCATTTTCAAACATAAAAAACACTGAAAAAACAAAACCCAATCAAGGGAACTCAACAGGAAATTAATGGTACGGCTCTGGGTTAAGCTAGCTGATGTTTTGGGTCCTGGAGTGACCAGGAGCTGAAGGCTGATGGACACTGTTGCGTGCAAACTCCAGGAGGACAAGATCGGAGCAGTGCTTCCATTTTCTTTCAACACTTCAGTTTATTAGTTAAATAAATATGGGCAATCTGTGGATGGGAGCTTGACGAGGACGGAGCCCTCGGAGGTTGAACCTCATGTGAATGGTTGAATCCTCCAGGAATACATCCAGCTATCATTGGCAATCCTAAGTGTCTTGTTTGGATGCACACGAGGCGTGATTCCTTTTGGAGCCCAGAATCTGCTCCCTCCTTCTGGGTGGGAAGAGGTGGTTACTGGGATCAGGGTTGGAAAGGAGAAACAATTATCTGATCTGCAGCCCCAGCCTACTATTAAAGCTCTAAATTGGGATGAGGGATTGTATAATTCGCACACCATATCGTCACCCATATGAAGCCCATCAGGCCTCTCTTCCCTCTTCAACCCTATATTCATTCTCAGAGATGTTGACCATCATTGACGAGGCTGGCATTGAATGCCTATCCTTAGCTGCCATGAGGATGTGATGGGGAACATCCTTCCAGCAATTTAATTCAACAGAGTAACTCATTAGGCCATTCCAGCGAGCAATCACCAGTCAACCTCATTTAATTTTGACCCTTCAAATACAGGAAATATTTGTACGCTTCGAAATGTACCCTTTCAGAATCAACCTCCGACCCAACTGTGCTATCCCCAACACAGCTACCATTCATCCACCTACCCACCTGCCACCCCACCCATCTACCACCCTCACTGCCACTCTATCCACCTCACCCACCTGCCACGCCACCCATCTACCACCCTCCCTGCCACCCTATCCACCTGCCACCCCACCCATCCACCACCCTCCCTGCCACCCTATCCACCTCACCCACCTGCCACCCCACACATCCACCACCCTCCCTGCCACCCTATCCACCTGCCACCCCATCCATCCACCACCCTCCCTGCCACCCTATCCACCTCACCCACCTGCCACTACACTCATCCACTGCCCTTCCTGCCATCCTATCCACCTCACTGGTCTCTCACCCTATCCCCTTACCCATTTACTCTACCCACTTCCCTTTGAAGGTTTTGACCTGTATCTTAACCCCCATCTACCAACCAGATGTTCATTCAACCTGTTCATGGTACATTCCTGCCAGTTCCTATTGAACAGAGTTCATCCAATCGGAGTGGCATCAGTAGACATTTAGCACTGACGTTTCAGACCCAGTGAGCCAAAAAACGTTTGCAGAGGAAGTTACATCCAAAATGCGGTGGTAAAAAGACAGAAGCATTTCCTGAGGAACTGAGGTGTCCATGTTGATTTTAATCATGGTGTCATTTTGAGCCTCCTACCTTGCTCTAAAGGTACACCTAACAGATATTACTGTGGAGACAAGTAGTGATCCTCCCTCCATGGGATCCATACAATGTCCCTGGGCTCCACCCTTTGCTTTTACATGGAAAAACCCAGGTAAGGGGCTGAGCTCCACAGTGGAAATCTTGAATGTCAATAACCTGGAGGGGCGGGATCTTCCACCCCACCCACCCTGTAGCACATTGTCCGCCGGCAGTGGCAGACCGCCATTGGCCGGCAGTGGGATTTTCCAGTCCTGCCGATGTTGAGGGGTTTGGCATGCCCCGAACACCCTCCGCCACATCGGAGCGTGCCACGGTGGGGGGGGGGGGGGACTGGAAGATTCCGTCGGTTGGAAAACGTGAAATCATTGAGAGCAACAGATTCCATTGTTATGTAGTCTTGGACGGGAGATAGAATGAGATGGCCACTGAATCTATCTGCTCGTCGCAGAAACTTGGCAGGAGGCACCACACCGGTTCTCTCAGGTGCTTTTACAGTCCTGCCTGGTATGTGAATGGGAAGCCATGTGGAACAATAACCTTCCACTGTCTTGTAAGAGTAAGGTTCCAAACTAACTCTCAAGGTTGCTGAAGGTGTGAGATCCTCCTCCTCAAAGTCTTCGGGCTGGAATCTCTGATTCTCAGGTTATGTCTTGACGCCGGCGTGGGAACGGTGGCCTTTTACGACCAAAGTCTTGGCGCAAAACGGCCACCGATCCTCCGTTTGGCTGGGGGCTAGCAGGAAGGCAGCGTAAAGCACCCGGATGTAGCTGCCGCTAAAGCCCGGAGAATTGCCAGGCCTGTGGCCACACATACGCACGGCAGCGGCCTGCAGCGGCCACGCTGTGCAACATGGCGCAGGCCTGTGTGGACCCGGCCTGCAAAATAGTGCCCTCCCTTTGGCCGGCTCGCTAGCCCTGGACAACCCCCAACAGTGTCCCAGCCTCTGACAAAGTCTCCCCTGCCCGTGGACGGCCCTCTCCCGACTGTGGCGATGCTAGACTGAGTCCGCAGCCGCCACGCCGAGTCCCCGGCAGGTAAGACCGCGAGAGACCCACAACGTCGGGAACTCGGCCGGTTGGGGATGGAACATCGGGGGGGGGGGCATCAGGCAACATCCTGAGGCCCTTGACACGGCATGCGGTGTACTCCTAGAGCACGTCACTTTGGAGGGGGTGGAGAATCGCAAAAGCTGCTCTGCCCCCGATTTGGTCAGAAATGGGGATTCTCCGGCTGATTGCCGAACACGATTTCAGCATCGGTGACCGGAGAATCCCGCCCTTTGTTGTTACATTTGCTTAGCGCTTCACACCTGGTGATGGAACAAAATCAACCATGCCGTTCACGGAAGTGTTTCAAGTTTATTTTAGATTCTTTATAATGTTAGACGAGGAACATCCAGTCTCAAGGTTCAGGGTGCCTATCTCTGAGGACTGACTGAGTCATGCGCAGCTGTGGTTCACATGAAACCTTTCTCCACTTTGGCCATCAAAATTCTCATTTGAATACTTGGTAGTGGCACCAAATTGTCCACTCTAACTACTGCCACTGAACCCCATGCAAAGTGAAGCGGTCAGTATAACTCTGCTGACTGCACACACAATGTATAAAGTGTCCTAGGCTATTTTCTGTGGTCTTACTGCCTGCGGTAGATGATGTAGGGAGGTTAGATGATGGGGATAGCAGGGGCTACGAACGGGATGGACAGAATTTGCATGGTACGCCTGGAAGAGGTATTTGGACCCATAACAAACTCCAATAAAATAAGCCTTGTCATTGTACAAATAACGATTGTCATATCATGGTTAGAATGGTGGCACAATGGTTAGCACTGCCGCCTCACAATGCGAGGGACCCGGGTTCGATTCCGACCTCGGGTGACTGTGTGGAGTCTGCACTTCCTCCCCGTGTCTATGTGGGTTTCCTCCGGGTGCTCCGGTTTGCTCCCACAATCCAAAGCTGTTCAGGTTAAGTGGATTGGCCAGGATCAATACGTAGGGTTACAGGGATAGCGTCTGGGTAGAGTGCTCTTTTCGAGGGTCGGTGCAGATTCGATGGTCCATTAAACGATGGATGTTCTTGAAACGGAATAGTGCACGCAAATGGAACAAAAACAGAAAATGCTGGAATTGCTCAGCAAGGTAAGCAGCAGCATCTGTGGAAAGGGTCAACATTTCAGGTTGGTAAACTGTCATCAGTCAGCTGACCTGAAACTTTAGCTCCATCGCTCTCTCTACAGATGCTGCCAGACCTCCTGAATATTTACACCATTATCTGTTCTTATTTCCGAAATCTAGCAACCGCAGTATTCTGCTTTTCCATTGCATCTGGATGGAGCCTTGAACATAAAAAAATGCCCCAAGGCCCTGTACAGAGGTGAAAGGAGAACGTGTGTAGTAGAGAGTTAGGGAGATGACTCAATGGTTGAAGAGGTAGGTTTGAGGACTTTATAAAGCTGGGAAGAGATAATGTAGCAAGGCATAGAGCTGAAATGAAATGAAATGAAAATCGCTTATCGTCACGAGTAGGCCTCAATTAAGTTACTGTGAAAAGCCCCTAGTCGCCACATTCCGGCGCCTGTCCGGGGAGGCTGGTACGGGAATCGAACCGTGCTGCTGGCCTGCTTTAAAAGCCAGCGATTTAGCCCAGTGAGCTAAACCAGCTGGAGGGGAAATGATCAGGGTATAGGAACAGGATGGTTGTGTGGGATTTGAATATTGCTGGCAGGGTCAGTATTTATTGCCCATTTCTTAGTCATCCTTGAGAAGGTAGTGGTGAACTGCCCTCTTGAATGGCTACAGTTAGAGAGGGAGTTTCAGGGTTTTGACCCCTAAGACAGTGAAGGAACAGCAATACAGTTCCAAGTCAGGGTGGTGAGCGGCTTGGGGAGGAAGCCACAGGTGGTTTCATCCACCCATTTCCCTTGTCCTTCGAGGTGGTTGAGGTTGTAGGTTTGGAAGGTGCTGCCGAAGGAGATTTGGCCCGTTGCTACGGTGCATCTGTTCGATGGTGCACACTGCTGCCACTGAGCATGGATGGTAGACGGGCTGAATGTTTAAGGTGATGGACGGGATGCCGATCAGGCAGCTAAGTTATTTTGGAGGCTGTCGAGTTTATTGAGTGTTGTTGGGGGCGTACTTATCCAGGACAGCGGGAGGTGGAGGGAAGGAGTTACCTCTGACAGGCAACGTAGAGCAGCAAAGGGGTTGTGCGCTGGGGTGAAGAGGAAAGTAAGCGGAAAGAGTGATGGGCCTTGGAGGGGCTTTAACCGAAGTGTGTCGAGGGACAAGAACATTAGTGAGCGAAAGGAGAACAGCAGGGGAACGTAAAATGTGACAACGGCGTGGATGAAATTTTTAACGGTGTTGAGAGTGAAATATAAGCAATAGTATTGTGATGTTGCATTGGTGGAATGGACGATGATAAGTATGACACAGGGTTTGAAGCACAGCTCTGGGTCAGGCCCCTGAAGTTGCGTATTTATTAGTTTAGTCTGAGCAATCAGATAGGAGAAGGGGATGGAAATGGAAAGTATGGAGTTTTCAGCTGGATCTGAATGGAATGACGACTTATCAATGTTAGTCGAGAGAAATTTCTGTCTCAACCCATCGGCTTCCTTCAATATTTTTAAAGAAGACGTGTATTACACTGGGAAATTGAGATTCAGCTCTTCAATAACCAACATTGGGCTCTGATGATCTGTCTTGTAATGAATCTCTTCATGAAGTCAAGTGATAAGTATGCCTTGACTTAGCTTGTTAACTTTATGACACAAGTCAAGACCTTTTAGGTTGTAGAAAGTGGCAAATGAATTGTAAATCCCTCATTGGGACTTCCTAGAAACCCATTCAAAGCATCGCGATTATTACCTCAAAACCAGCTAAATACAACCCTCGATTGCTTCCACCCCTCACCTTTATAAAAAAAATTACTAAGACAAAAGAAAGTCCCTCAAAAATGTCTGTGCCAGATTTTATACATTTGGCAGGCATATTGGAGTGCCGGGTTATTAAAGGTTGTCACATCTGGGCAGGATGTATTCCTGGAGGTTGCAACACATCCAACTACCCCATCCCTACACACACACCCTCTCTATTAACTATCAGCCCTTTACCTCACAATATTTTGATGAAGAGTGTGGAAAAGAATAAGGGAATGCTTGTTGTGATGATTTTCTTCTGGGAATTTGCTCCCACTGGTGTCCCGGAGATTAACCTTCAATTGTTGGTGACTCCAGGGCAGCCTGGAGGGTTGTTGACCCAATTATTATTCCCCAAAGGCACGGGGGAGGGTGGTGGGGGGGGGGGGGGGGGGGGGGGGGGGGTAAAGTTTGCAAATCACAACTCCTGGTGCAAAGTCTTGCTCTCTTGGGCTACTAGTCGTGTGATATCGCAGTTCAATCCGATCAATTCAGTCAAAAAATCCTAATACAACTAATTGTTTCCTAAAAAATAACCTAGATTTCAATCCCAGAGCCAAAAGACAAAGGAAAGGAATTGGAATTCTCTGGATTGCGAAATGGAGGCCGACTCTTCGGCTTCATGTTCCCAGCTTCAGTAGAAACACTGAAGATAGGTAATGTTCCTGTGCATATTCACAAGGTAATTATGCACAGCAAGCAGAGGAATTCTTAGCCCTCTCTCTTCGTTAACTGATTGCCATCAACTAGTTTCCAAGCATCTCCTGTCTTTTGGCCCTGAGAAAGATTGGGATATTATTCGTCAAAATTGCCCAATGGCACGATCTCACCACCTGTGGAAAGCGGAGTTAGTAGGGACACAGCAAGAATCTTTGAACTTCAAACCACCAGGCGCTGGCTAGATTTTCCCTCGCAAAACCTTGTGGTTGCCCTTGACAACGGGGATATGCCTGTGTCACAGTGGTAGGTTATCTGAGTGGTTCACTTGGAAGCTTGTTACCTGCAAGCAATTTTTACTGATACATTTGACTACTAACATTACTGGTCTTACCTCGACATGTGTGTGCATGCGAATCCGCTTCTTGTATTTTGTTCCGGTCTGTCATTTTGCCCAACGTCAGTGTCAATGTTGTGCTTTTTGTGTGGGCCTGGTATTTCCAGCATCCACAGGTTGATAGCAGGGTGACATTGCCCCACGCTGTGGGGATTGAATTACCCCGCCCAACCCACAGGATTCTCGCCAGGATTCTCCGGTGGGAATCTGGTGTAACAGTTGCGTAAAAAAGGCGAAGGTGCGGAGATGCTAGTGTCCAACCTAATTTGGGATATCCCTGTTCAGTTGACCAGGCATGGAACCCCCCCCCCCCCCCCCAACCCTTCACAATGTCCTAATATCCTGTGTGAATTTGGGGCTATAGGTATGCGCCATGTTGCACCAGGTGAGCTGGGGCACAGCTTGCATTCCCGCAGGAGAGAAAAGAGACAATACCTGACAGAAACTTTGGACTGCACTGCAGGCAGAATGAACTGCTGGGGCATGGAGTGCCTTTCGAATCCATTCCCTTATTTTACAGCCTATTTTTAAAAAGTTTTCACGGGATGGTGGATGTCATCGGCAAGGCCTGCATTGATTGGGCTGTTTAGCACAGGGCTAAATCGCTGGCTTTGAAAGCAGGCCAGCAGCACGGTTCGATTCCCATACCAGCCTCCCCGAACAGGCGCCGGAATGTGGCGACTAGGGGCTTTTCACAGTAACTTCATTTGAAGCCTACCCGTGACAATAAGCGATTTTCATTTTTCACTTTCATTGATTGCCCATCCCCAATTGTCCTTCAACTGGGTGGCTTGCTCGGCCATTTCAGACTCAGCCACACTGCTGTCGTCTGGAGTCACATGGAGGCCAGCTAAGGACGGCAGATTTCCTTCCCTGAAGGGAATTACTGCACCAAATGTTCTTTTTAAAATTTTTCCAATTAGAATGTGCCAACTCCACATTGATCAAACCCAGTTCCTAGGCGCTAGGAGGCAGCAGTGTTAACCACTGCGCCACAGTGCCACCCTCCATATGGGTTTTTACAACAATTGACAATGGTCATAATTGGACTTTTAATTTTAGATTTTTATTGAATTCAGATTTCACCATCGGCTGTGGCCCGGATCTCCAGAGCATTATCCTGGGTCTCTGGATTTCTAGCCCAGTGACAATACCACCAGGCCACTATCTCCCCCTGCATTCCCATTGGTGAATAGTAGGGAAGTGGTGTAAGGATTCCTAAGCCGATAATTGAGCCCATCGAACTGCGTTATGAATGCTTCTTCTATAGCCAGCGAGTCTTGGCTTTGGAGTTGAACCCAGAGGTCCCTGTCCAGGGGCGTTACCACTGTGTCACAAGACCACCTATCCATTCACTAATCCTCTGCTTTCACTGCAGCATCTTTACATCAGTGGTGGGGCTAAGTCTTGGCAGTAATTGCTGAAATACTGCTACGTTTCAGAGACATTAACAATATGATTATTTGAAGAACATAGCCAAGGGAACTCTGATTCCACAGCCTGACGTTCTCGAGGAGAATATAAGGAGTTGAACCTGAGGAATGGTGGATCACCCAGTTTGTGACACTCTATCCATGGTTAAGAATGGGTTGAAAATGGTTCCAGCTCACCCCGTGTAAATCATTCTCCCTGCTGGGAACACCGAACCTCAAACTCAACCCCTAAAATTAATTTTATCTGTAATAATCTGCTAAAATTGATTGAATGTGAGTCTAAGTGGTTGGTTCTTTAAGGTAGCTCAAAAACAACTTGGCTCAAAGGACTCTGCTTGTGCAGGAGTAGATATTTTGACCAAATATACATTCATTTTTAAAAAAATTTAGAGTATCCAGTTATATTTTTCCAATTTAGGGGCAATTTAGCGAGGCCAATCCACCTGCCCTGCACATCTTTGGGTTGTGGGGGTGAAACCCACGCAGACACGGGGAGAATGTGCAAACTCCACACGGACAGTGACCCAGGGCCGGGATTCGAACCCGAGTCCTCAGCGCCGTGAGGCAGCAGTGCCAACCACTGCGCCTCCGTGCCGCCCCGACCAAATATACATTTATGAGTGTCGCCGTAGTTTAAAAGTCTCGCCTCGTTTAGAGACTGCTCGATTTTCACCACCGGGACTTTTGGATGGCGTAAAGATTGCCCCTCGAGGCAGCTGCTGTGGAGAAACATAAAGTAGGAACAGGAATGTACGACCATGAAGAGCTGGCAGAGGCCATTCATCCCTCTGCACATGCTCTGCCGTTCAATTCGATTATGGTTTTCTGATTCTCAATTTCCACGTACTTTCCTCAATACTGAACAAAAATCTCCCCGTCACAAGTCTGGAAGGCTCCAATTGTTCCCGAGGATCCACACCCCTTTGGGGAGGAGGATTTCAGGTTTCTACACTACTGTTCAACAATTTGAGATTTCTCTCCCTTGAATGGCCAAGCTCGAATTCGAAGATTACACCCCGTTTTTCTTGATTCCCCGTCAAGGGTAATAGTTTCTCCATATATCTAACCTAACAAATCCTGTTGAGCATTTTAAAACACTTCAGTCAACTTTCCCCTCTGCCCAAGGGAATGAAGCCCTGTTCATGCAAATTTTCCTTATGAAACTCTCTTAAAACGCTGATATCATTCTAGTGGATCTGCACTGTGCTCTCTCCGAGGCTTATAGATCCTTCCAGAGGTGTGTTTCCTGAAATGAACACAATACTCTGGAAGGAGTTGAACCACAACTGATATGTAACTATTTTGCCCTTTTTATTCCAATTTGATCGAATACAACATTCCACCAACCTACTTCATTGAACAGATATTTCTGAGAATGGATGTGAGCTGATTGCATTCCTTTCTATATTCCGAACATGGTTGCTATTGGTGTTTGAAAGAACAAAGCATCTATCACTCTTAAAATTATTTTATTCTTTTGCAGGGTATGGGTATCGCTGGTCAGGCCATTCAAAATTGCCCTCGAGGAGGTGGTGATGAGCCGCCTTCTCGAACCGCTGCAGTTCATGGGTGTAGGTACACCCACGGTGCTGGTAACGAGGGGGTGACACAGCTCCAAGTCAGGATGGTGAAGGGAACCTTGAATCTGCTGGCCCTTGTCCTTCTTGGTGGGAGAGGTCGTGAGTTTGGAGGATGTTGTCGATGGAACCTGGGTGGGTTCCTGCAGTGCATCTCGAAGATGGTGCTCACTCTGCCTTTTTTTGCCAGTCACGAAGGGAGTGGAGGGGAGATCGGGTCAAGCTAAATAATGTCGAAACACATTTTGTCCGTTCATGGTGTGGAAATGACTCTAGGCGAGATGCTCTGGCACCCCCTTAGTGTATGTTCCTCGACGGTAAGGGACGCAGCGGCATCTCCTGGTCCCGCCACCTTCAATTGAATTTCCCATTGAATCCACCCCTTGGCACCGGGATGCCCGTGGTAGGGGTGCGTCTGCAGTGGGTGGGGAAGATCCCGCTGGAATGAACAGCTGGAGGGTCTGGTCCTACTGTTTTGATTCATTTTTTTGTCAAAAACCACAAATGGAGGTTTTCACAGAGAATTGGACAGACGAGCAATTGACCGCCTTCGCCAGCCGGTGGAATCCAGCAACCTTCATTACGGCAAAACTTTACTCCCTCTGTATGTAACCCTACGTAACACACTTGGGACTGGTTTAGCACAGCGGGCTAAACAGCTGGTTTATAATGCAGAACAAGGCCAGCAGCGCGGGGTTCAATTCCCGTACCTGCCTCCTCGAACAGGCGCCGGAATGTGGCGACTAGGGGTTTTTCACAGTAACTTCATTGAAGCCTACTCGTGACAATAGGCGATTATTATTATTGTTTGGTGAAATTACAGCAGGCGCCAATCACGTACCTACTTACTCTCATCCTTCAGGAACTATACAGTGGAAGCGAACAGCATCCTCCTTTCCAGTGTTAAGCCCAAACTAAAGCTATAATGGATTGTACAATCAGAGCAGTCGGGCCTCTGCCAGCAAATGGCGCACATCACAGTGTCAGCCGTCTGTTGCTCTGTCAGCGAGGTGAGAGCCACTACTATTCCCAGATATCTGGTCGCAAGATATATTTGATTCATCTTAAAATGAGCTGCCACTGTCTGGCAGGTGGCGGAGGTCAGGAATGGTTAATTGCGTTCTGAAGTGCAGTCTGAAAAGGAGTATGCGAACTGGGTGTGCTGTCTCCTCACATTAGACGTGTTAGCCAAATCAAGTGCACTTGCTGACTGGCCATGACAGTCCTGAACAAGAGACGACAGTGACTGCCCAAAAGCAATGCAAATTCCGAGATGCATATGGAGGAAAAGGCAACGGCTATTTTCTCAATCTACGAATCGACTGCTGGTGGCATTCAGCTGCTTCACACACTGTTAACCATCGGCCATCATTGTGGTAGCATGGTGGTGCAGTAGTTAGAACTGTTGCCTCATGGCGCCTGGGTTTAATCCCGGCCCTGGGTCACTGTCCGTGTGGAGTTTGCACATTCTCCCCGTGTTTGCGTGGGTTTCGCCCCCACGACCCAAAGATAATAATAATAATATGCAAGGTAGGTGGATTGGCCACGCTAAATTGCCCCTTAATTGAAAAAAAAATGAATTGGGTACTCTAAATTTTAAAAATCATCGGCCATCATTGTATTGATACAGGCGGGCGTTTGGTAACAGCTCAAATCGAAAAGCATTCGCTTCCCTCCAGCTCATCCCCATCCTCTCCCCACTTCCCTCTATATTAACAATGAGGCTTCAGCTGTCACTTACTCCATTCCCCCATCTTCACTCCAATCAACTAAGAGATGACCAGATCCCTTTGATATTTCTTAGGGACAACCCCTTCCTTCTGCAACTCAGCCCAGTTCATCTCAAGCAAAACAATAAAAGCAATAACTAAGCGTATTGTTCAGTCCCTTCGCGCTGTGGCGCTCATTCGCCAATCTGATTCCTCCTTTTAAGTAGCATGAATACTAGGTCACTGAGCCACGTGACTCCCCGCTTCCTAAAGATTGTCTTCTGGCATGTCTATGCTATGCGGTTACTAACCCAGCTGTGTTTGGTGACCTTGTTCTCTAGATAGTTGATGCACCTGGAAAGCTATTAGCTGCAGAATACTAAAGAGGAGCCACCCATTGGGTGTAAAGGAGTCCTGGCCGGGGAAAGGGAAGGGAAACACAGCCATGTTTCGAGTGCGTTTACCGACATCATCATCTGGGGGCATAATCCTCAGGGACGCCAGTAAGGTTTCTCAGTTTGAGGGACAGGTCAATGGTCTTGATGAAACCGTCAATCATCTTCCTCATCTCGGGTGTGTAGGGATCATATTCCAGTTTCCGAATGCCAGAGCGTTTGAAATTGCCGTCCTTTTGGCTCTCGACACATAGGAGCCGGTCGTCGGAGACATTGAGGCCCAGAATGGACACCATTTGTTTCAGCTGGTTAAAGAGGTCGTGTTTCAAGTCTTCGTAATGGACCACCAGGACTTTCTTGCCGTACTTTAGCCAATCGAGTGTGTGTGAAGCCCACCATGGTGCATAGTTTTTCACAAACTCAGGCCACTCTATCAAACAAAAAGATAAAATATTAAAATTCATAAAGGCTTCTTTTTTTTAACATCAAATTAAAAAAAATTTTTTTTTAAAGAGTACCCAATTCATTTTCTCCAATTCACGTGGCCAATCCACCGACCCTGCACATCATTGGGTTGTGGGGGCGAAACCCATGCAAACGCGGGGAGAATGTGCAAACTCCACAGGGGCAGTAACCCAGAGCCTTAATCGAACTTGGGACTTGGCGCCGTGAAGCAGAAGTGCTAACCACTACGCCACCGTGCCGCCCCTTTTACATCTAATTTAACTTGAACTCAGGTGCACATGAAAAATAAATGCTGGTATGTTTTTTCCACTCTCAATATTTATCGCCAAGGCGAGGCGGAGATTACCCGGTGCCATGTAGCTGCCTCCGAGCATCACATCCACCTGGAACGTCAGCAGGCTCTTGACCGCGGAGGGCATCATTCCCAAACCCAGTTCTGACCTCACCCCGTATTGACCTGCACACATTTTCTGCATGGATTTCCTGAGCGTGAGTCAAGAATGAAAACCGCTGACTGGTTCCCCTCACCGTCCCTCCTAACACAAGCCATCTGCCGTCGCTCAGCTGAAGTCCACAAACCCACTGCAGGCCGGGCCTCCACCTCAAAGTTGTACGGCTGGGACTAAAACTGCAGCCGCATTTCCTAACGGAGCCAGTTGTAGCACGCAGTTGATTAACTTTGAGGCCGAGCCATGAGGTTACTGAGGTCTGTCATTGAACGTGAAAACGAAGGCCTCGCTTTTTTATTTCCCAGAAGGAAAAAACGGTAAAAACTAGGAAATAATAACACTGGTCTGAACTGTTTTTTTTCCCCGTTGGGTGCTGGTAGAAGGTTTCTGTTGGAAACATGACAAGTTCTCTCTCTGCTGTGTTGCCAGCACTTGTTTTTGAGTCCAAGGTTTTACCTTGCACAGTTTACCTCACCTCTTTGCAAGTCAACAAGGACGTTGGACTTGTTTCTGACACGGTTCAAAATGGCTGCCTCATGCTTCTGCCATCTAAAATGGTATCACTCGAACAACATTACAGGATGACATAAACATGGTGGCTTATACATAGCTGAATCGACCAAATTAGTACTCACCAAAAAATTTTTTTTTTTTTTGGTTTTCAACCTCCTGTTGCTTTTCAGGAAAACAGGTGAGGAAACTTGCAATGATAAACAAATACAGCACCACATTAAAAGGAGGCTCTACATGGTCAAGTGCTGAATAGTGGAGGAAAATATGCTGATAAGGTGAAGTCATCAAGGCACCTGCATCACATCTCTATGGTCACTGTTGTGTTAGGTAATTTGGAATAACACAAGCGATCTTGCGGAGTTGAACTAACTAGATTGAACAGACTCCTGGTACCATATTGTGATAGGTAATTTGGAATAACACAAGCTGCCACTTGATGCAGTTTTGAGTAAAAGATGCTCCAGACTTTGAAGTGAGTTCAATGTGTTTTATTGAACTATTAGCACAGTTCTCAATGAGTTCGACTCTCTGCTAATCTAAATGTAGTAACTCAGTCTAACTGAACCAGCCTTGCTCTAAGCCACGTGCTGGGGTGTGATGCTGAGGATACACCCTGTCTCACTCTGTAGATGCTGGTCTGTGGAAAGAGGCGGGGTGTGAGTGTCTTATCCCTTTTATAGTGAGATACCACCCCTGAGTGTCCTGACTGCTCATTGGTTGTGTCCTATTCTATGTGTTCATTGGCTGCATGTTTGCATCACATGGGCGAATATCCCAAAAGGGACCAGCTAGTAGCCGATGTAACGGATCCTAAAAGAGGGGTGGCATCATAAAATCCATAGCCCCATCCTCCTGCATGCAGAACGTCTTTGTCAATATGCAATAATGAATATGTTGAAGAACTTTTGAAAATACTTCATACCCTTTCCTTGGAAAAAGTAGCCCCATCAGCCTCAAACATATCTCAACTTTCCACATCAGTCTCCTGGCTTGGTTAGCTGGGTGCAAGCCCAGTGATGCTCGAGTGTCTGAAATCCTTGTTCTGTTCTCCCAGTCAGATACACAGAGCAGATGCCTGATTAAGCAGCTAACCGTGGCCAAGTCCCCACTGAATCATCAGGGGACAGAAGCTGTTTCATTAAGCAGATATAGGGCAATTCACCTTGTGTAATCACAGCACATAAAACTTTGCTTTACAATGGCCCCGAGGAGATCATAAAACTAATGCCACGGAACAGTGTGACAATTTAACAGATGCGTCAGTTTCTGGCAAAGGCAACAGCTGGGGCAACATGTCTGGAGCTGGGTCTTATCGTGGCAATGTTGTTACAGTGCTCACACCGTAACATCTCCTGCCATAGTTTGCGTAGAATTCCATGAGCAATTGAGCACTCGTGACCTCCATCACGAACAACATCTTCAGGAACATAATGTGACTGGCCACTAAATCATTAATTCAACACTTCTCAATGTAGGATCTTTTCCACCCCCTGCAGTTCTTTTTGGGCAGTGGCGTGGGGGCCATATGCGGACCATCTAGGTTCTGAGTGCGGCTCACCAGACACTTTGTTGACCATTGCCCACGCACAGAGTTGCCACATTCCGCTGATTTCCATCCCTGTAGCTTTTTCCCTACCGGTGTGACTGAAGTGATTTGCACGTGAAGCGAGGTCAAGTGCAGTGAGGTGTGTGCTGATTGCTCACAATATTGACTGTGAGAGCCATGCACTCCCTCTGCGCCCAAACTGTAAATTTTTCTTTTGTAAATATTTACTGTTTGAAGTTAATGACTGTTCTAGAACAAAGAACAATACAGCACAGGCCCTTCAGCCCCCCCCCAAGCCTGTACCGGTCATGATACCACCCTTGGCCCAAACCCTCAGCAGCTACTAGTGCCGTATCCCTCTATACCCATCCTATCCATGTATTTGCCAAGATGCCTTTTGAACGCCGTTAATGTATCTGCTTCCACACCTCCCCTGGCAACACGTTCCAGGCACTCACCACCCTCTGTGCAAAACATTTCCCTCGCACATCTCCTCTAAACATTGCCCCACGGACCTTAAACATATGCACCCTGCTGACTGACCCCTCCACCCTGGGAAAGAATGTTTGTCCATCCACTCTATCCATGTCCCTCATAATCTTGTAAACCTCCATCAGGTCACCCCTCAACCTCCGTCATTCTAATGAAAACAGAGTCTATTCAGCCTCTCCACATAGCTAACACCCTCCAGACTAGGCAGCATCCTGGTAAACCTCCTCTGCACCCTCTCCAACACCTCCACATCCTTCTGGTAGTGTGGTGACCAGAATTGTGCGCAATATTCCAAGGGCAGCCTTAATGGCTTCTACACTTACCCAGATTCTATACAACTGTAGCACGACAATATTAATATATCAATGTGCAGATGATTAAGCATTTTCTATAATTCGTTATGAAATATTCGCCGTGTATTAAATGTATTTCAACCTATTCATGTGTTTGTGGTTAGCGAACGTGCCAATTTCAATCTTGTGGCCACTGAGATGAGGGAGGGTCACTCTTGATGCCCATTTGCCAGACTAGGTTGCCCATCACTGGTCTTCCGTTATCCTGGCTGTTGCTTGGAATTTTATGCGCTCCCACCTTGCATTCCAAATTCTCCCCTGGCAAGGATAACTGGAGGACAGCGAGATCTGCTTTTAGGAATTTGGGTTTGCGTGAAGCATCAGACTGTTGAGGTGGAACTCTCCATCTTTACCAACTGGCAGCTTCCGATGAGAGGTTGGCGTGGGCAGCATCAACCCAGTGGACATTGAGCCACAGTTGTAAAATACCCACAATTTGGCAACAATTGCACTGAGGATGAACAAAATGGGTGGAGTGGGAAATTGTCCCATATAATAATAATAATAATCTTTATTGTCACAAGTAGACAACACTGCAATGACGTTACTGTGAAAATCCCCTTGCCGCCGCACTCCGGCGCCTGTTGAGGTACACTGAGGGAGAATTCAGAATGTCCAATTCAACTGACAAGTCTTTTGGGACTTTGTGGGAGGAAACAGTAGCACCCGGGGGGGAACCCACACAGACATGGGGAGAACGGGCAAAATCGACACAGACAGTGACCCAAGCCGGGAATTGAACCTGGGACCCTGGAGCTGTGAAGCAACAGTGCTAACCACTGTGCTACCATGCTGCACTGCGATGAGGCGGGGTGAACATGGGGAGAGTACTCATTCAAAGGGTCTCGTGCACCCGGAGGAAACCCAGGCAGACACGGGGAGAACGTGCGGACTGCACAGTGACACAGACACGTACAAACAGACTCAAAAACAGCTTCTTCTCCATTGTCACCAGACTCCTAAATGACCCTCTTCTGGACTGACCTCATTAACACTACACCCTGTATGCTTCACCCGATGCCGGTGCTTATGTAGTTCCATTGAATATCTTGTGTTGCCCTATTATGTATTTTCTTTTATTCCCTTTTCTTCCCACGTACTTAATGATCTGTTGAGCTGCTCACAGAAAAAAACTTTTCTCTGTTCCTCGGTACACGTGACAATAAACAAATCCAATCCAATCCAATCCCAAGCCGGGAATCGACCCCAGGTCCCTGGTGATGTGAAGCAACAGTGCTAACCACTGTGCTACCATGCTGCTCGGATCAGTAATGGATGCTGTGCTGAGGTTGAGTAGGTGGACGTCATGTCCCTTACAAACTAGAGTGTGCCCCACCACTGGTTTTGAAGCAGATGACAGGGAGCTTTGATATATTTTTAACCTCTGTTATCGTGTAATCTGGAGGGCTGGACACTAGCAATGGATTTCTGGAATGAGGAAGTATTCCATTTTCTGCATCCACGCAAATGCAAAACCACAAAACCCAAAATAAGTTGAACGGGCTCACTGTCTCTGATTTGATACTTGCTTCTTTCTGAAAAAAAAAACCCCCTGTCATTTGCAGCTTGGCTCTGTGTAGCAGTCCCATTTTCTGCAGGCATGTTAAACATACAGATGTCAGCCTTGCCAGATGTCCATTAGCATCGACATCAACCTGTACCCTCTGGACAAGGAAAACTTTATTGATGTCCAGGAAAGATTGGGCCAAGCCACCTTATTCTTTGTTCTATTTCTTATGTTCTTATGAAGACCCCCCTAGAGTCACCTGCAAAGATGTTTTATCCAGAAACACTTGGCTTTGAAGTACAACTCTTGATTTGACTTGCTTTCATCCATGGTATTTCACCCACGGCAATATCCACACAATGAACTTTGACCTTTCACTTAGCTGAAAGTAAAAAGTTGACGTCTCAAGCAGTTATGCTCAATGTAAACAGGTAAGTGCTCATATTCCTTTCCTGTGAATTCTGTGGATGGATCGACAACTCCCGCTCCAAAATACGGGTTCAGATTTAGAGTGGGGGAACAGGACTGATTAGATTCCTCTACAGAGAGCCGGCATAGATTCAATAGGTGAGATTGTTTGGCTGCTCACACCGGCGGGATCTTCTGGACCCACCGACTGTGGCTGGCGGCGCGGGGCGATTCAATGGGAAACCCCATTGACAAGGCCAGAGACCGTACGATCCCACTGCCGGCCAATGACGGGCCACCACCGCTAAACACGCGGTGCGTTGCTCGGTAAATCTCACCCAACAGGCCGAATGGCTTCCCCCTGTGCCACAATGACGCCACGGGCTGATTTCTCATTCAAGGGTTGGGGACCTGACATGGGGATAGTTCCGAGACCTGACCCTGCGCAGGCACACGCACTGCTATTTTGAAATGGGGAGTCAATTAAAAGCCAGGGAGCGGGCTCGCCCTCCAATCAGATGTATTAATTTTATTCTTTCAGTGCTGAGTAACTCCACTCATGCGACAGCTTAAAGGTCGTGTAGCATTTTCTGTTTGGGTGTGTGATGTGTAAATTCGCCAATCTGAGCAAGTACCTAGATTTCGAGACTCCAAAGGTGTCAAGGGGTTTGGGCAGAGCGCGGAACTCGGGAGCTAAGAGAGAGAATCGGCCATGATCATGCTGAATGGCAGAACATGCTCGAAGTGCTGGATGGTCTACTCTTATTCCTATTTTCTGTGTTTCAATCTTTACCTGCAGGCGCAGCGAGCATTAATTGATTAGAACCCCAGAAATGCTGAAATTGAAACACTTTGAACAATGTTGCATTCTCTCAGAACGTGCTGAAGTGTCAGCCTAGGCTATGTGCTCGGACTTGAAGCAACAGTAACATGTCTTAACAGTTCCAAGTGCGACAGGAAAGTTGAGCAGCAGTGGAATCATTTGGCAATATCGGGCGGGATTCTCTCACCCCACGCCGGTTCGGAGAATCGCCGGGCCGGGCGTGATACATGCGATGACGCCCCGACACTGGTCCTCACCGTAGAATTGGTACCGGTGCGGTCGGCGCGGCGCCGGTTGTGGGCCGCTCTACGCGGCCGCTCGGCGAGTCTCCGCCGGGATGGGCCGAGTGGCCACCAAGAAAGCCCAAGTCCTGCCGGCGCCGTACACATCTGGTCTTAGACAGCGGGACCTCAGCATCCATCCTGTTGGAGGCGGCCTGGTTGGGGGGGAGGGGGGGGGGGGGGGGGGGGGGGGGGGGTGGGTCCGACCCCAGGGGGGGACCTCCCCCGTGGCCTGGCCCGCGATCAGGGTCTACCGATCGATGGGCCGGCCTCTCCTGGTGGTGGCCTCTTTTAATCCACGCCGGCCCCTGTAGCCGTACGCCATGTTGCGACAAGGCCAGCACGGAGAAGGACGCTACCACGCATGTGCGCATTCGCCCCGGTCGCAGCGACACATGCGCAGATCCGCGGCGCACGTTTGAGGCCAGTATCTGCCGCTGGAGCGCTGTGGGTTGCCCCAGTGCCATGCCGGCCTCCTGTAGGGCAGAGGAACGCTGCACTTAGCGGTCTGATGACGCCGTCGTTAAACTCTCCTGTTTTTACGACGGCGTCAACACTCTGCCGTCAGACGGGAGAATCCCGCCCGGTTTCTTCACATACTGACTAAGGCTCTGACTCTGATGACTGATCGCTTGTGAAGCAAACAATGATCCTTGTGTCAAAATGGGGATTGCAGGGCGGCACGGCGGCGCAGTGGTTAGCACTGCTGCTTCACGACGCTGAGGACCCGGGTTCGATCCCAGCCCCGAGCCACTGTCCGTGTGGAGTTTGCACATTCTCCCCGTGTCCGCGTGGGTCTCACCCCCACAACCCAAGAATGCACAGGTTAGGTGGGTTGGCCAAGCTAAATTGCTCCTTAATTGTAAAAGAAAATTGGGTACTCTCAATTTATTTTTAAAAATGGGGTTTGTTGCCTGTAGCTTACATAATTTTTCCAAAAGGACCTGCTAGATTGGGGTCAGGGAAAGAAGGCGAAAGAAGAGGTCAAAGGACACCCATAAAATGAGAGATCTCATTTTAACAGCCAATCCAACACTGCTTTTAAATAGTACATAGAACATACGGTGCAGAAGGAGGCCATTCAGCCCATCGAGTCTGCACCGACCCACTTAAGCCCTCACTTCCACCCTATACCCGCAACCCAATAACCCCATCTAACCTTTTTTGTCACTAAGGGCAATTTGTCAAGGCCAATCCACTTAACCTGCACGTCTTTTGGACTGTGGGAGGAAACCGGGGCCGGGATTCTCCCCAACCCGACGGGGCGGTCGGCGTGTCGGAGTGGCGTGAACCACTCCGGCATCGGGCTGCCCCAATTCTCCGCACCTTTAGGGGCCAAGCCCTCACTAAAAAGGACTACGCTGGCCGGCGTAAATCCACGCAGGCGCCGGAGCATCAGCGGCTGCATGCGCAGGGGAGGGTTCCCCCACGGCACAGTCCCGCCCGCCGATCGGTGGGCCCCGATTGCGGGCCAGGCCACCCTGGGGGCAACCCCCAGGGTCAGATCTCCCTTCGCACCCCCCCCCAGGAACCCGGAGCCCGCCCGCGCCGCCAATCCGGTAGGTGGTTTAATCCACGCCGGCGGGAGAGGCCTGTCAGCGGCGGGACTTCATCCCATCGCGGGCCGGAGAATCACCGCGGGAGGCCCGCCGACCGGCGCGGTGCGATTCCCGCCCCCGCTGAATCTTGGGGGGCGGAGAATTCGGGACATGGCTGGGGTGGGATTGACGCCGGCCCCGGGTAATCCCGCCCCGGAGCACCGAGAGGAAACCCACGCAGACACGGGGAGAACGTGCAGACTCTGCACAGACAGTGACCCAGGGGGGAATCGAACCTGGGACCCTGGCGCTGTGAAGCCACAGTGCTAACCACTGTGCTACCGTGCTGCCCTGTTCGGGTGTCATGAAATCGGTAAATCACTTACATTCAGTTTGAAGAGTTCAAAGAGCATTCACCGACCACGGGCTGAAGGTTTTCAGACCCATGAGATTAAATCAAATCTCACTTCCTAATATCTGCTTTTATATCTTATTCGGTCTCCCAGAGTCAGGGCAGGAGGCAACTTCTAGGTTTGAACTTCAGTGTTTGTGGAGGTGGAGAGTGGACGGACGATGGGTTGTAGGAATGAAACAGCATGCAGTATTTTGTCTTATGCAAAAAGACTCTGTGCGGTGACTGAGAACCAAGTGGTATTGTTTTGACGTACCATGTGGGCGGAACGAAAGCCTCGGTCTAACATAATAGAGTGAACGGTCAGATGATTGAATCAAGGGTGTTGTCACCACTGCAATAATACTGACAGTCTAGCTCTCTGCCAGGTGAATCCGAACTGGCCACAGGATTCATAGAATTCTAGAAAACATGCAGTGTGGAAGGAGGCCAATCGGCCCATTGAGTCTGCACCGTGATGTGTTATGTACTCTGGGATAACACAGGCTGCAACTCAATGCAGCTTTGACCAAACGATACTCCAGACTTTGAAGTAAGTTCAATGTGATTTATTGAACCATTAGCACAGTTCTCTATGAGTTCGACTCTCCTGCTAATCTTGCTATAGTAACTCAGTCTAACTAACCAGTCTGCTCTAAGCCACGTGGTGGGTGTGATGCTCCTGATCTTCCCCTGTCCTTCTCTCTAAGTGTTGGCTGTGGAAAGAGACAGAGCATGTGTGCCCTGTCCTTTTATATGGGTTGCCCCCTTGTGGTAGTGTCACCTCTGGGTGTCCTGACTGCCCATTGGTCGTGTCCTATTCTATGTGTTCATTAGCTGTATGTCTGCATGTCATGACGTTTCTGGTGCTCCCTCTAGTGTTTACTTAGTCTTAGTGTATTTACATTGACCCCTTGTGTATTTACAGTGATGCATATCACCACACACCGAACCTTTGAAAGTGCACTCCACCAGGCCCAATCCCCCCTCCTATCCCCATAACCCCTTAACCAAACCTACACATCTTTGGACACTAAGGGGCAATTTAGCGTGGCCAATCCACCTAACCTGCACATCTTTGGACTGTGGGAGGAAACCGAAGCGCCCGGAGGAAACCCACCCAGACACGGGCAGAACGTGCAGACTCCGCACAGACAGTCACCCGAGGCTGGAATTGAACCCGGGTGCCCGGGCTCTGTGAGGCAGCAGTGCTAACCATGTGCCACCATGACGTCCATCCGTTATGTATTATTCCTCCATTATTATCTTACAATTGGGTAAGGGAGATTGGTGGTGGCATTTGGGGGTTTGAATTACTCATAGGAGCTGTCAAATTGTGGATCGCATGAAAAGTCAACACTACTTCATAATAATCTACTGTATGCTCCGCAATCATTTTACATCATTAACCCACGCTCCAAGTCGGAATCCTACCAAGCTATGTATAAAATATTAAAATCAAACATTGTTCACTGACTAGCTGAACTATTAACAGAGTGGCACCAAAATATATTTCTTCCATAATGCCGATACTTTGCAACAAAGCATTGAGGGGAATAAAAACTGGAAAAGGAAATGAGAGCACCATGGAAATATTTCTTGACAACATCTCAGGTCAGTATTATGGTGCAGATTTTAATGTAACTTTAAAATATAGAGGTCAGAAGAATGCAGAGCAACTTTTTGTATGTGACAGTGCAAGGGCTTAATGTTCCCCATTTTCAAAGCCCTTTGCACCCCAGTGACAGATGAATACCCACTCTCAGAAAACTCAACCAGCAATTCTCCATGAATGTGGCTGCTCTGGCATCCATGAGGACTGCAGCTATAAACAGGGCTGGTTTAGCACAGTGGGCTAAATAGCTGGCTCGTAATGCAGGACATGGCCAGCAGCACAGGTTCAATTCCCGTACCGGCCTCCCCGAACAGCCGCCCGAATGTGGCAACTAGGGGCTTTTCACAGCAACTTCGTTGAAGCCTACTTGTGACAATAAACGATTACTATTATTATTAAACACATGTGGATCTTTCCCGAAACACAATAGACAATTAAAGTATGATGCACTGTTCCTCCCTCACCGCCCCTCCCCAGCCACACAACTTACTACAATGTGCTCTCCGCTTTTCCATCTCCGCACTCCACAGAGCATCGGGTGCGGCATGTCAGGAAACAAGGGAAAGCTCCCATGGACAAGACTGGACCAGCACTTTGGCGTGAAGAAAAAGCTTGCACCAAATCCCAGCTCGGCCCGACGTTCCGCACCCGGCTCGCTCGTGAACCAAGATCTTGGAGAGTGGTGAAGCAGCGACTCTCCCGAGGGCCACACAGATTCACAGACGGCCATCAGCCTGTGTTAGGAGTGTCGCTGATGTTGTTACAAGCTGGGAATTCAATTGGAAGCACGGTGAATAGAACACTTTGGAGTCAATTTTGTCTCATCTGCAAGGTAACACCGTGAGAACATCAGAGACAAAAAAATGCAATCAAGCTTTGAGTGACCTGTGACATTCAGCTGTGTAGATCAGCCAGTTGTCAGGGTATTTAATTGCAGTACGATGCACCAATTTAGTTATCTCTTCATTATCAGGCAACCCCCATTGGATTTGAATCTGTAAATTAATGATCTTCCCTGGGGTGAAGACAGGTCTAATGAGCATATTTTTACAACCAGCGTCTGTCATAAGAGAGTTTACAATTTAACGGGCTCCGGGGCATCATTTATTTTGTTCTATAAAATCAACACGAGTTTAAAAACCATAACAAAAAATAAGATTATTAAAAAGATAACATCTACCTTGTGTGGAGTTGTGAATTTCATGTCAATTTCCAAAACTTGACATGCCAGTTGAATGGGTTGCTGTCTGCGTGGCATAATTAATTCTGACATTCCGCAGTACATGTGTGTTTTTTGCTTAATACTCAACAGTCCCACCCCACACTGAGTCCATACCAATTGCTATGAGGTAATGGCTCCTGCGTAATTTCAGGCGGGTTGAGGGACGAAGAGGGAACTTAAATTACTGCTACTCCACAGTGCGTAAAGGTGGGCGAACAACTTCCACTCAAGTCCACTTATCGCTGCAAACATTGAATTGTCCCCTAGTCCTGTTTTTTTCTTTATTCTTCCCTGAGATGGGAGCATTGCTGGGCATTGCCAGCAATTATTGTCCACCCCTAATTGCTCGTTGAACTGAGTGGCTTGCCAGGCCATTTCAGAGGGCATTTAGAGTCAACTATGGGCCTGGTTTCACATGTAGGGCAGTCCATGTAAGGATGGCAGATTTCCTTCCCTAAAGGACTTACTGAACCAGATGAGCTTTTATGACAATCGACAATTGTTGCATGGTCATCATTAGACTCTTAATTCCAGATTGTTTTTATTTTGAAGTCAAACTCGGATTCGAACCCAGGTCTGGATTATAAGACCGTAAGATATAGGCGCAGAATTAGGCCATTTGGCCCATTGAGTCTGCTCCGCCATTCAGTCATGGCTGATATTTTCTCATCCCCATTCTCCTGCCTTCTCCCCATAACCCCGATCCCCTTATTAATCAAGAACCTATCTATCTCTGTCTTAAAGACACTCAGTGATTTGGCCTCCACAGCCTTCTGCGGTAAAGAGTTCCACAGATTCACCACCCTCTGGTTGAAGAAATTCCTCCTCATCTCTGTTTTGAAGGATCGTACCTTCCAATGACAATGCCACTACGCCATTGCCTCCCCTATTCTAACACATTCTATTCAGGATATCAACATTGTGGAAATCCCCACTTACTCCAATCTTCTCCACTTAATGCTTTCTGATTTTTAAAACCCAGTCTAGCAATCACCTATACACTATCTCTTCAGGGATGATCGGACACTTCCAACAGGTAATGAGTGAGAGACAGGGATACAACGTGACAGCATTGGAATCTGCGATCTCTATTTCCCTTGAGCTTGACTTTACATGTGCAAGTTCGTTGGGTAAACCCCTATCTCATCTTGTCAATCTCGGTGATATCCTTGGGGGTGGTGGTATCCTTCAGAGCGGCGTGGTAGCACAGTGGTTAGCACTCTTGCTTCACAGCGCCAGGGTCCCAAGATCGATTCCTGGCTTGGCTCACTGGCTGTGCGGAGTCTGCACATTCTCCCTGTGTCTGCGTGGGTTTCCTCCGGGTGCTCCGGTTTCCTCCCACAAGTCCCGAAAGACGTGCTTGTTAGGTAAATTGGACATTCTGAATTCTCCCTCCGTGTACCCGAACAGGCGCCGGAATGTGGCAGCTAGGGGCTTTTCACAGTAACTTCATTGTAGTGTTAATGTAAGCCTACTTGTGACAATAAAATTTATTATTATGAAGCCTACCCTTCATTCTTACCTACATTTCACATATAGGGAAAGAAAAGCCCGAGAACACCCATTTTCTGTCAATAGTATCATGGGAGGAATGAAGAGGAGGGCTGACAGGAGTGAGGGCAGAGTCAGGGTTAGCTCTGGAGCCCTGCGTCCCAAGATCGATTCCCGGCTTGGCTCACTGGCTGTGCGGAGTCTGCACATTCTCCCTGTGTCTGTGTGAGTTTCCTCCGGGTGCTCCGGTTTCCTCCCACAAGTCCCAAAAGACGTGCTTGTTAGGTAAATTGGACATTCTGAATTCTCCCTCTATGTACCCAAACAGGCGCCGGAATGCGGCAACTAGGGGATTTTCACAGTAACTTCATTGCAGTGTTAATGTAAGCCTATTTGTGACAATAAAATGTATTATTATGAAGCCTACCCTTCATTCTTACCTATGTTTCACATACGGGGAAAGAAAAGCCCGAGAACACCCATTTTCTGTCAATAGTATCATGGAAGGAATGAAGAGGAGGGCTGGCAGGAGTGAGGGCAGAGTCAAGGTTAGCTCTGGAGCCCTGCGTGATAAATGGCCCAACAGCACAGACTGATCTGCAGGGCTGTCAGTGTCCGGGGAACTGTAGTCCAACAAGTGTCATCTCCTCTATCAGAAAAGCGAACAAGTGTATTTCGGGGGAAGGTAACAGGCTTATGAGGGGAATGGAAACAGGAAGTTAGTATAGGAGGAGGCTCGGGAAAAGTATAAATGCTGGCATGGACTGGTTTCCAAATGGCCCGTTTCTGTGCCATACATCCTCTGTATAACATTAAAGGGAATAAAACAACTAACAACATGAATTGCGTAGGAACTCCGTGGCCATCCAAGAGAGCGATGTTACCCCGTTGTTGTAAGCTGGATTTACACTGTAATGCCACAGGTGAAATGAACCATGTTCCCAACCACTGCAACTCCCAATCCCCTAATCTTTGCCTATTTGATTAGAGCTATAACAACACATTTCCCCTCCGTTAATACTTATTTTAATGTCTGCCTAATAAAATATTCTGCTTCTTCATTTAAAAGGATTCTGAATGTATCATTCAATGTATTACAGTTAATTTCAAACAAGCTTTACAGCTCAATTGTGCATATCATTGAAAAGACCCTTGAGAGTTTTGCATAGTTTGGCTCTGTTCCAGGATATAATTCAATCAGCCTGCTTTGTAAAGGAAAGTAACCCATACATTTAAATGCTCTTCTATTCAAGACTGTGCACAGGGGTTTTGGTCAAATTAAAACACTCGATGCTGCTGGAGTTTGTTTTGACTGACATTGCAAGTGGCATCATTACTGCAGACAGAGTGGAACTGAGACACAGAGACAGTACAAGCGCAGGCCATTCAGCCCCTCGAGCCTGTACCTGCAGTGAGTTAGAAATGCTGCAAGCTTGTGAGTTATTATCGATCTCGGGTGAGTGTGCCCCTGATATCAGGGGAGATGCCCTCGTGAAATATTCCTGGTGGGCACCCAGGGGTGACCAACTGTCCCTTATTTTGCCGGGATTGCCCGTACCTGAGTCCACTGCCCCATGTCCCCTATAATTTGGATCTTTAAATTTTGGGCCAACGCAGTACCTACTCTCCCCCCTGTCTGTGGGACCTCACAGCTCCCGCCGCGCTCTTCTGGACCCCCGTGTCAGGCAGTCCCTTATTTTACTCCATGTGTGTTGGTTTCCCTGCCCGCATGATTCTGGGTTTACATTAGAGACCCGCTAGGTAGAGGGTTGGAATGGGTGGAGCGGTCACTCCACCATGGGCCTACTTTTGGATGGGAGCGTATTGGCCTCGCTTCATCCGGCGCATCATCTGCTCGATGACAACAGGCTGATGCTGAGGAAATTCCCAGTCTCACAGCTTCATATCACTGGTCCTGACACTTGGAATCACAACTCATCATCTCCCCCCACCCCCGCCCCTCTGATCCTATCTCGGGGCCAAACCATGGAATCCATCCCTTTCCCACCGTCTCCCGCTGCCGTCTCTCCTTTGAAGTACAGGCCTTAATGATCAAGGGCAGAGATTATCCGACTGTTAGCTCCCTCCCCCCTGGCGGGATCTTCCTGTCCCGCCGACAGTGCTCCCCACCCCACCCCCGCGGGATCCCCAGCAACGGGGCGGGGGGGGGGGGGGGGTTGGTGTGGTGCAAACAATGAGAAAGCCCGTTGACAGTGGCTGGGCCGGAAGATTGCGCCGCCGGACAGTGCGAGCCGCCTCCACGAAGCACACCATATGAAAATGAAAATCGCTTATTGTCACGAGTAGGCTTCAAATGAATTTACTGTGAAAAGCCCCTAGTCGCCACATTCCGGCGCCTGTTCGGGGAGGCTGTTACGGGAATCGAACCGTGCTGCTGGCTTGCTTTGGTCTGCTTTCAAAGCCAGCGATTTAGCCCTGTGAGCTAAACAGCCCCTTGATGGGGCTGATGGGGACAGAGGGATAGATGGGGACAGAGGTAGAAAACCCCGCCTGGGATTATCGTCGCCAATTAATTACTTCCCAATCAAGCGTCTCTTGCAACCTTGATGACCTCTTCGTTGAAGCCAGCAGTAAATGGGCTCTTTTCAATCAACGAACATATCCTTTCTTTAAAGATAGGGAGAAGCCAACTTGAAGAAGGTGTGCAGATTCAGAAATAGTCAGCACTTAAAAGGTTAACACCATGCATGGGTCTCATTGAGTTGAATCAGTGAACGAATATCTCATAAGTCTATCTTACACAAGTCTACACTGGCAACCCTAATACAGATCCTCAGAGTGGTACAGCTGGAGGTTTTTATGTCTCAAACACGAGATTTCATCAGAATAACGCACTCAATCCATAATTATCTCTTTTTGATGGTCCAAGAAAGCCTTTGCTGAATATAACTCAACTCCCTACGACAACTTCAAGCATTTATTTGACATTTTGAAACACTTCATTTGACGGAAGAGCTTAAAAACTACCAGAAGATGAAGACGCCATCTGTCTTTCTGGGAATTGCAACAAACACTTCATGATAATTTAAGGAAGATGAATGGTTTATTAAAATGATGCACATCAGTCTGATACAAAACTAACATGTCAAAATGGGGGTGAGAAAAAAAAGAGAGACCGGAATGTTGTGATGAATTCAAGAAGAAGCTGGATCCAGAGAAGAGCTGGATCCAGAGAAGACCTGAATCCAAAGTGTTTTGAGAAATCGTCACTTTGAACCAAAGACATTAACTCTTGTTTCTCTCTCCAATTGCCTGAGGGGCCTCTTTTCTCTGGCATCACCTCAACAGGACCCTCCTGCACACGGCACAAACAAGCCTTGGGTTCCATGAACAAAAATCATAGAATTACAGAATTTACAGTGCAGAAGGCAGGCCATTCAGCCCATCGAGTCTGCACTGGCCCTTGGAAAGAGCACTTTCCCTAAGCCCACACCTCCACCCTATCCCCACACTTCCACCCTATCCCCGTAACCCCACCTAACCTTTTTTGGACACTAAGGGGCAATTTAGCATGGCCAATCTACCTAACCTGCACCTCTTTGGACAGTGGGAGGAAACCGGAGCACCTGGAGGAAGCCCACGCAGACACGGGGAGAACGTGCGGACTCCGCACAGACGGTGACCCAAGCCGGGAATCGAACCTGGGACCCTGGAACTGTGAAGCAACAGTGGGAACCACTGTGCTACCATGCAGCCCTACCAGTCCTGCGGCAGTGAATCAATGTTATGATCCACCTCCAAATCGGATCATTGAGCGAATTTCACCAACTGGGTTGCCAATTTGCAGTCCCATTTGGTGAATGCTGCCGTCTTTTCGCACAGTGTTCCATCTCATGAAGCAATGGTTTGTGCCTTGGTGGTCAATTCTGCGATAAAAACCACCTGGTCTCTGATTTACTTGCTGAAGATGGCAGGAGTGGGCTGAGAAGGTGTAGGATGTGCTGGTCTGTGTAACAAAATGTATATAGTCAGGTTAGTGAAAGGTTAATAATTCCATCTCTGTGTCAATCAAACACTAGAGGGCGCTAACGCTTGTCTGTATTTAAGTCAGACCCTGAGGGAATTCTGGGAGTAGCATAAGAAGAAAGCATAGCGATAGCATTAGGAGAAGATTAAAGTAGACAGAGTTATCATGAGGTTCGATCATAGTGTAGTTAGTAACTATTTAGATTATTGAGTACTGGAAGACAGATTCAATATTACTTAATTATTCTCTGTAGCTCAGTAGAGTGTGCGAATGTCATTTAATTAATAGTGATACAATAAATTAGTTTTGTTTCAATCTTTTGATTGGTGGATTCTTTGTCAACAACACATTGGATCATCTTGGAAGCAAGGACAAAGAATGCGACATATTAGCAAGAATGGTAATATACCAGTCTGCACCTGTGACTTCAAAGAAAATGGGAAGTAATCCCATCATGAGATACGAATTCCCGTTTTTGCATGCAGTTCATGACAGAATAGTCGTGTGAGCGATCCCACTGACAACTCATGTAGCTTGACTCACTGGCATCGCTCGCAGATCTGAGTCAGAACGTTGTGAGGTTCAGGTCCTACTGCAGGACTTGAACACATAATCTGGACTGGCACTGCAGCTCAGTCCTGAGGCAGCGCTTCCTGGTCAGAGGCTCTACATCACAGAGTCTTCACAGTGCAGAAGGTCATTCAGCCCATCAACTCTGTGTTGGTACTGAAAAAAAAATCTTTCACGGGATATGTGAAAGGATATGGGCATCGCTGGCTGGACCGGTATTTATTGCCCATCCCAATTGCCCTTGAGAAGGTGACGGTGAGCCCCCTTCTTGATATGCTGCTGTCCATGTGGTGTAGGTGCACCTGCAGGGCTGTTAGGGAGGGAGTACTGGTGAGATAATGCATGACACCCTAACTGTCTACTGGGATAACAAATCCTATCATGTATCTTTCTCGACAAGGGAATTGACCCAGACAACATACATTCACCACCAATTCAGAGTGATGGACATTCGTAGGGACCTTGTTGAATACAAAACTGCTGTTGTATTTGGCTACAAAGCATCTTTGGCTATTTTGGAACACCCTGAGGATGTGAATGTTGCTATCTAAATGCCGGTTCATTTCTTTAGTTGCTTTTGCCAAATGTGTATGATGGAAATGATCCAATTCATGCAAATGTCCTCCTTGTGGACATTGTGGACAAATGTCATCCTATGGACGATAAAGGAATAGTGTAGAGGGACTTTAGAGGGGTTTCACAGGATGGCGTAACATCGTGGGCCGAAGGGCCTGTACTGCGCTGTAATGTTCTATGTTCTATGTTGCGCAGTGGGCTGCTGAAGGAAACACTTGTAAAGCTGCAAGGAATTTAAAGGGCTGAATTCTCACTCAACGGAAGGGGATGGAGCGGCCATATTCTTACACATTGAAAGGCCATGGCGAGGATTTAACTGTGCCTCAAAGGCGCATCAGACGAAATAAAGCAAAGAAAAGTGTCCCGCTTTGACACTGCAGGATAGTCTTATTGGTAAAGAAGTTAAGAAATGGCTAGCAAGCACGGCTGGAGATCACTGGCGGGGCGATCATTGTTGGTAATGTACAACTGCAAATGTGTAAGAAGAAAGAAAGAATGTTTGAATAAAGCAGAGAATTTTACAATACAGAAAGAAGGTCCTTCAGCCCTATATTGTCCCATTCCCACTCTGGTCAAATTCTGGAGAACGATTTGTTTTTGCGAAGCAATATCCTTTGGTTTAGATCTGAATATGATGTTGTAGCCAATGTGCTGCCCTGACTGTCAAACAAAGCTCTGTAGAAGGCAGCAGGTGTGTTGGTAAGGAACTAGAGCCAGCGGACTCCTTCATCCTTGAGCAGGGACAAATACCACAGCCATAGTTTGTAATACTTTTTCTTTCACAAAGAAAGGAAGATGCGGTATTATCATAAATGTAAAAGCTGCAAGGGTTAATGAAATGTCTAGAGTATCCACTCGAGGGAGCGAGAGTTACAAGTATATAAGGCATTGATGCTAAGCCTTGTGGGGGAGAGTAGTGCAGGAGTTAGCTAGAGGAGAGACAGAAGTAAAGATAGTGTGAGTAAGAGCAGATCATCGTTTATAACAGTATAAAGATTAGTTGTAGATGAGTGCAGTTTATATGTTAGTAATCAACTGTGTATTATTTTGGAGAACGTGTCGATTCCAAATTAGTAGTGTTAATAAATTTGTAGCTTTGTTCAAGTTCCAGCTATTTTGTGGTCTTTGTGAACAAGGTTCAGACAGGGCGCTGGAGGGATACAAGATAGCCAGGAGGGAACTGAAGAAAGGGATTAGGAGAGCTAAGAGAGGGCATGAAAAATCTTTGGCGGGTAGGATCAAAGAAAACCCCAAGGCCTTTTACACATATGTGAGAAATATGAGAATGACTAGAGCGAGGGTAGGTCCGATCAAGGACAGTAGCGGGAGGTTGTGTATTGAGTCTAAAGAGATAGGAGAGGTCTTGAACAAGTATTTTTCTTCAGTATTTACAAACGAGAGGGGCCATATTGGTGGAGAGGACAGTGTGAAACAGACTGGTAAGCTCGAGGAGATACTTGTTAGGAAGGAAGATGTGTTGCGCGTTTTGAAAAACTTGAGGATAGACAAGTCCCCCGGGCCTGACGGGATATATCCAAGGGTTCTATGGGAGGCAAGAAATGAAATTGCAGAGCCGTTGGCAATGATCTTTTCATCCTCGCTGTCAACAGGGGTGGTACCAGAGGATTGGAGAGTGGCGAATGTCGTGCCCCTGTTCAAAAAAAGGAATCGGGATAACCCTGGGAATTACAGGCCAGTTAGTCTTACTTCGGTGGTAGGCAAAGTAATGGAAAGAGTACTGAGGGATAGGATTTCTGAGCATCTGGAAAGACACTGCTTGATTAGGGATAGTCAGCACGGATTTGTGAGGGGTAGGTCTTGCCTTACAAGTCTTATTGACTTCTTTGAGGAGGTGACCAAGCATGTGGCTGAAGGTAAAGCAGTGGATGTGGTGTACATGGATTTTAGTAAGGCATTTGATAAGGTTCCCCATGGTAGGCTTATGCAGAAAGTAAGGAGGCATGGGATAGTGGGAAATTTGGCCAGTTGGATAACGAATTGGCTAACCAATAGAAGACAGAGAGTGGTGGTGGATGGCAAATATTCAGCCTGGAGCCCAGTTACCAGTGGCATACCACAGGGATCAGTTCTGGGTCCTCTGCTGTTTGTGATTTTCATTAACGACTTAGATGAGGGAGTTGAAGGGTGGGTCAGTAAATTTGTAGACGATACGAAGATTGGTGGAGTTGTGGATAGTGAGGAGGGCTGTTGTCGGCTTCAAAGAGACATAGATAGGATGCAGAACTGGGCTGAGAAGTGGCAGATGGAGTTTAACCCTGACAAGTGTGAGGTTGTCCATTTTGGAAGGACAAATATGAATGCGGAATACAGGGTTAATGGTAGGGTTCTTGGCAATGTGGAGGAGCAGAGAGATCTTGGGGTCTATGTTCATAGATCTTTGAAAGTTGCCACTCAATTGGATAGAGCTGTGAAGAAGGCCTATGGTGTGCTAGCGTTCATTAGCAGAGGGATTGAATTTAAGAGTCGTGAGGTGATGATGCAGCTGTACAAAACCTTGGTCAGGCCACATTTGGAGTACTGTGTGCAGTTCTGGTCACCTAATTTTAGGAAGGATGTGGAAGCGTTGGAAAAGGTGCAAAGGAGATTTACCAGGATGTTGCCTGGAATGGAGAGTAGGTCTTACGAGGAAAGGTTGAGGGTGCTAGGCCTTTTCTCATTAGAACGGAGAAGGATGAGGGGCAACTTGATAGAGGTTTATAAGATAATCGGGGAATAGATAGAGTAGACAGTCAGAGACTTTTTCCCCGGGTGGAACACACCATCACAAGGGGACATAAATTTAAGATAAATGGTGGAAGATATAGGGGGGATGTCAGAGGTAGGTTCTTTACCCAGAGAGTAGTAGGGGCATGGAATGCACTGCCTGTGGAAGTAGTTGAGTCGGAAACGTTAGGGACCTTCAAGCGGCTATTGGATAGGTACATGGATTAGGGTAGAATAATGGAGTGTAGATTAATTTCTTCTTAAGGGCAGCACGGTAGCATTGTGGATAGCACATTTGCTTCACAGCTCCAGGGTCCCAAGTTCGATTTCGACTTGGGTCACTGTCTGTGTGGAGTCTGCACATCCTCCCAGTGTGTGCGTGGGTTTCCTCCGGGTGCTCCGGCTTCCTCCCACAGTCCAAAGATGTGCAGGTTGGGTGGATTAGCCATGATAAATTGCCCTTAGTGTCCAAAATTCTATGATTAACCTAGGATAAAAGTTCGGCACAACATCGTGGGCCGAAGGGCCTGTTCTGTGCTGTATTTCTCTCTCTCTCTCTCTCTACTACACCAACCATCCTGAATTAAGCAACACAAAGAACACCACAGGAATTAACAAGGATGATGGCAAGTCTTAATTGCATTTTATGAACTTCTGAATTGGCATCATTAGGAGAGGGGATGGCAGACAGTGAGATACTTCGCCCAGCTTCTCAGAGGGAGGAAATAAATCTGAAGTGAGATGCCAAACTTCTTTCTCCAAAAGTTACGGGAAAGCAACTCAAGCCAGTCAACTTGGTTTTGCATTATGTACCCTGCTCAGTAGCCCCACTACTTTCCCCAATATGTACGCTGAGCCTGAAATAGCAATTGGCACAATTGTTTCATCAGAGCCCTGATGGTGGATTTCATATCTCAGCCACCCAGCACCAATCAAATCAGTGGAAGGTCCTGATAAAGATATAACTTGGATTCATACAGCACCTTTCATAACCTCAGATCGTCCCAAAAAATGATTTATAGTCTGTGGCAATTCAGACCAGTTATTCCATTTTTGGGATGACTTAAGGTCAATGTTGGCCAGGATATCAGGAAAACTCTCTGCATTTGCTCTTCCATAAAAAATGCAATGGGACATTTTATGTCCAACTAAACCACAGGATTAGAAAGACGAGACCTCGATTTTCAACAAAATAGCACCGTCTAAAGTGCCAACATAGATTGTGTACCTCCGCTCTGGGATAGTTTACCTGCTTCAGAAATAGCCATGCGACCAACATGGCCAGGTGCACTTTATAAAACTATTTAGTAAAAATGCTGTTCCTGAAATATTGTAATGATCCTCTAGCATTGCTGATTGGCCTATGCTAACCATGTGTTCAAACACATGCTCATCAGATGTTCATGGTATTAAAGAACCATTCTCATTACAAATTCCTTACAATTCATTCTCAATGCACTTCAACCCATTCTTATTACAATCCAATCTCATTACAATCCATTCTCAATACAATCCATTCTCATTGCACTTCAATCTATTCTCATTGCAATCCATTCTCATTACAATCACATTTGCATTACATCACAATCCATTGACATTACATTTCAATCCACTGTCATTAAAATTATTTCAATAACATTTCAATCCATTCTCATTACAACCCAATTGCAATCCATTCTCATTACACTTCAATCCATTCTCATTGCAACATCATTAGGTAATTTGGACATTCTGAATTCTCCCTCTGTGTACCCAAACAGGCGCTGGAATGTGGCGACGAGGGGCTTTTCACAGTAACGTCATTGCAGTACCAATGTAAGCCTACTTGTGACAATAAAGATTATTATTACAATCTATTTTCATTACACTTCAATATATTCTCATTACAATCCATTCTCTTTAAAATTACATTCATTCCTATTACAATCCATTCTCATTGCACTTCAATCCATTCTCATTACATTCTCATTACACCCCATTACAATCTATTTACAATCCATTCTCATTACACTTCATTTCATTCTTATTACAATCCCATTACAATCATTCTCATTACACTTCAATACATTCTCATTGCAACCTCATTACAATCTATTCCCATTACACTTCAATCCATTTTCATTACAATTACATGCATTCCCATTACAACCCATTCTCATTGCACTTCAATCCATTCTCATTACAACTTCATTACAATCAGGTCTCAGTACATCAGTCCATCCTCATTACATTCCCATTACAATCTCATTATAATCCATTCTCATTACACTTTACTCCAGTCTTATTGCAATCCCATTATGATCCGTCTCATTACACTTCAATCCATTTTCATTACAATCCAATTAAAACCCATTATCATTGCCCTTATATCCATTCTCATTACAATCTCATTACAATCCATACTCATTAAACATCACTCCATTCTTATTACAATTCATTCTCATTACAATCTTATTACAATACATTCTCTTCATATTTCTTAATTTCCCTTTACATCAGCTTTCATTTTTGGTTCTTTATCCCAATACTCCAAACTTCCATCCAATACTTTAACCTGACCCAGACCCACCTCAGTTTCTGTTCTGCTCCACATGGTCCAGTTCTGCTGAATGTCTTCTCTGCCTCTCAGTGAGTACCACAACTGGACTCGCTACCTCACATGAAAGCCCACCGTGTTCTTCCAGCCTTCTTCCCCTCCTCCCCACATTGGCCCTCTGGCA
Source organism: Scyliorhinus canicula (assembly GCF_902713615.1). NCBI lineage: Eukaryota > Metazoa > Chordata > Chondrichthyes > Carcharhiniformes > Scyliorhinidae > Scyliorhinus > Scyliorhinus canicula. The sequence continues at coordinate 15,085,558 of NC_052146.1, forward strand.
GTCTGTTCCCCTCTGTGTCCCCATGCTACCATATGCCTGGCCAACCATCTTGCTCTATCCTAGGCTGGATCCTTGTTCTCATACCATTCAGCCTCCTATTCCCCCAAAAACGTCATTTTCCTGTTTAGTCAAGCCTCATGAAGGTTGTTAAACTTGCACTAAATGTTAACCCCATCTTGACCCCCACCCTGCCCCCAGACCAAACCTCTCCCTCTCAGCCCAGGCAGTGACCATGCTTCTGCGCTCTTCCCCATTCCAAGCCCGACATTCTGCTCGCTCTCAGCCTTGCTGACCCACCCCTGAAATCTCGGCCTACTCATTTCAGTTCCTCTCTCAGCCACGCACGTGGACCTTCTCTTCCAGTTGTGAGATACGTCTCCTCCTGACCGTACCAGCCCTTGATATATTAGCTGCAAATTCACTGGGTGTCTTAGTGAACCTTATATCAGGTGCACACTCTGAATTAAGTACATCAATGCAACAACTTGTGTGAGAGCCATATACAGAAGGGGGGGGGGCCTGGAAACACTGGTGAGCAAGGGGGGAAGTTACAGCTACAAGAAGAATCACTTCATTTAAAAAAATCTTTTGTCCATGGACGGATGCAGGACGGTGGGACAGAGGGTAAGTTGACCTGCTCAGGGTGAAGGCAGATAGGCCAAAGAGACGTACATTAGCTTCTCATTAGCAGTGCGGGCAATGCTGGAGAAGTATTCTTTCAGGAGCAGTGGCAACAGGTTGGCAGCACAGTGCAAGGCGATGCCAAGGCCGCCCGGACACTTCAAGGGGAAAACCGTCGTCACTCCCTGGTGTCACGTTGTGACAAAGCTCCACAGAGATGGCATTCTCTGCACTGCAGCATTCTAAATGTGTACCGAGGGGCTCTTAATTCAAGCACCGATGTGATTTACGTCCTCCAAGCGCAGCTTAATCTCCTCAAATTTTACAACATATCCATAAGCCGCAGTCAGATCACAGCTGATTTGTGTCTTTGTAAATCTTGAGGCTGATGTTTCTCAGGAGTCACTTTTATTTGCTCTCCTTTAGCTGTGCGCTGTAGATAAAGCACGCAGCCAAGCTGCCTGCTCCCGCTAATGAAATCTAAGGATCTAAGGCCCACTGTTATCCAATAAGCCATCGATTAGAAGTGGCATTAGTTACGCAAGTAAGCAAATCATTGCCTGCCTGCTACTTTTGGCGGGGCAGAGAGGAGTCCACTCTGAAACCGACTGAGCGTCAGCAACGGGGTGCTAGTTGGACGCTGCGGGATGTTCTACTGCACCAGGAAAGCAAGAACAAGATTGCACAGCCCGGATTTTCATTGCTGTCCCAGTGGAAGCCATACCTTCAGCTGGCCCAGCCCTGGAATTCCCTTTCTGAACCTCTCTGCCTCGTTCTGCGTCCTCCTCTTAAGATGCTCCTTAATCTGACCCCATTGGCCAATTAAGTTCGGTCCCCTAATATCATCTCGCCTGGTTTGCTGTCAAATTGTGTTTGACAGGGCAGCACGGTGGCGCGGTGGGTTAGCCCTGCTGCCTCACGGCGCCGAGGTCCCAGGTTCGATCCCGGCTCTGGGTCACTGTCCATGTGGAGTTTGCACATTCTCCCCGTGTTTGCGTGGGTTTCGTCCCTACAACCCAAAGATGTGCAGGGTGGGCAGATTGGCCACACTAAATTGCCCTTAATTAGAAAAAATGAATTGGGTACTCGAAATTTATTTTAAAAAAAATTGTGTTTGACAATGTTCCTGTGAAGCCCCTCGAGTTGCTTCACCATGTTCAAGGTGCAAGATAAATGCAAATGCTACGGCTTAAAAAGAGTAACTCCAATTGTTGGATTCTGATGGGTGTTTTTTTTATTACTCTTTATTGTCACATGTAGGCTTACATTGACACTGCAATGAAGTTACTATGAAAAGCCCCGAGTCGCCACATTCCGGCGCCTGTTCGGATACACAGAGAAAGAATTCAGAAGGTCCAATTCACCTAACAGCACATCTTTCGGGACTTGTGGGAGGAAACCGGAGCAGCCGGAGGAAACCCACGCAGACACAGGGAGAACGTGCAGACTCCGCACAGACAGTGACCCAAGCCGGGAATAGAACCCGGGACCCTAGAGGTGTGAAGCAACAGTGTTAACCGCTGCTACCATGCCGCTATTCCCAGGCCCATTAACATACATTTAAAATAATTCCTAATTCCTCTCTGTCCTGTTTGATGGTCTATAGCAGTTAAATAAATGACAGATGAAGCTGTGTCTCAGTGTGCAAGTGCCCTGTGGCATGGAGTTCTAGATTTAAGGAAAGTGCCATGCTCAATCTAGTAGCTCCCAGGTGGTTGGGGTTGGGGGGGTGTGGTTGCTGGTGGGGTGGGTGGAATCTAATGGAGATGATGGGGCGGGGGGGGGGGGGGGGGGGGGGTGTTCTCACCAGAGATCTGCGCTGCCTACTTTCAGTGAAGCCTGCCACTCAGGCACTCAACTGGGCAATGGCAGGTCTTCCCTGGGATCAAGAATACAGGGAGCAGAAGCCCTACCTGCCAAGAGCTGCCAACCAACCAGGGGCTGGCAACTCTTCATCGCTCAGCAGTGCCACAAGGCAGCGGTGGCTACTGCTGGTAATGCATCCACTGGAAGCCCAGGACCATGAGGGACTCAGAACACATGTGAGTGATGGCAGGAAGGGTAAATGCAGGGTGGGGAAGGGGTGCCTTTTAGCGAGGTCCCTCCCATACCCCTCCCCACCCCCCCCCCCCCACCCCTATAAACCTGCTAGCATTCCTGAAAGGGTTGACTCTACGGGCTTCCCGACTGGCAAATCCTGCGTACTTTGTGGGCGAATGCCAGAGGGATGATGCTCTTAGGAGAGCATTCATTTCCCAACCTAACGGCCTGAATCGATGACGAGGCGGGAAGACTTTCCATGGGCATTCCTACCGATGGTCCAATTAAATTCATGGCAGAAAGGCCCAAGGCCGGGTTTTCTGCCCCGATTAAGTACCTCTCCAACCACTAAACCTGCAATGTGGGTAGGGCATTAAATTCCAGCTGGGAGCTTCTCAGATCACTTCAACGCCAATGGGTGGCGGACGATGAGAAAGGCCAGACTTGGCTTTTGTCCGACCGTTACGTTGTCACTGTGGGGACAAAGTTCAGTGGTGGCAGAGGGAAGGGACCTGTTCAGCTCGGAAAGGGACGTGCCTGATGGAATAATCTGCTCCCACCCAGTCAGCCACCAAACCATCCGAGGAGAACTTGCATTTATATAACACCTGTTAAAACGTCAGCACGCCCCAAAGTGCTTCACAGCCAATGACGTACATTGCAGGGTAGTCATTGTTGTAATGTATACAAAACGTGTGACCAATATGAACACAGTAAAGTCGATAAATTAGTGCCGTGTTATCTAATTTCTTTTGTGGAGATAAAGGTTGAGGGATGATTGTTTCCTGGAACAATGGAAGAGCGATTTATACTTCTTTGAATAACACAATCAGATCCTTTGTTCAAATCTGTGCAGGCTAAAAGGAGAACAATGGCCTCTGTAACAATGGAACACTTCCTTCTGCTCAATTCCGCAAGTAAATCTTGAATCCAAAGTATTTTAGAAACATATACATGGAAACATCACAAATAGGAGCAGGATCATAGAATCCCAACAGTGCAGGAGGGGGCCATTTGGCCCATTGAGTCTGCACTGACCCTTTGAAAGTGCACTAGGGCAGCACGGTAGCACAAGTGAATAGCACTGTGGCTTCACAGCTCCAGGGTCCCAGGTTCGGTTCCCCGCTGGGTCACTGTCTGTGTGGAGTCTGCATGTTCTCCCCGTGTGTGCGTGGGTTTCCTCCGGGTGCTCTGGTTTCCTCCCACAGTCCAAAGGCGTGCGGGTTAGGTGGATTGGCCATGATAAATTACCCTTCGTGACTAAGAAGGTTAGGAGGGATTATTGGGTTTCGGGGATAGGGGGGAAGTGAAGGCTTAACTGGGTTGGTGCAGACTCGATGGGCCGAATGGCCTCCTTCTGCATTGTATGTTCTATGACTATGATGATAGCACTTACCCATCCACCCTGCCTTAACCCCATAACCTAACCTGCACATCCCTGGACACTAATGGGTAATTTAGAATGGCCAATCCACCTAACCACACATCTTTGGACTGTGGGAGGAACCTGGAGCATCCGGAGGAAACCCACACAGGCACGGGGAGAAAGTGCAAACTCCACACAGTCACCTGAGGCCGGAATTCAACCCGGGTCCCTGGCGCTGTGAGGCTGCAGTGCTAACCACTGTGCCACCCATTCCACCCTTTGAACCAGCTTCACCATCCAACGTGATCATGGCTGATTCTCTATTTAACATCATACTCCAGTGCTCTCCCCAGACCCTTTCACACCTTCAGAGTCTAGAAATCAATCTATTTCCTTCTTAAATATATTCAGTGACTTGGCCTCCGCAGCCTCTGTGGTGGAGAATTCCACAGGCTCGCCACCCTCGGAGTGAGGAAATTTCTCCTCGTCTCAGTCCTAAATGGCCCACCCCATATCCTGAGGCTGGGATCTCTTGTTCTAGATGTCCGCCACCCCACCGCCTGTCCAGGCACTTTCCCGCCTATTACATATTAACTTCTCCTGTGGGGACAAAGTAGGGCATTGTGAGGCGCTCGCCTTATGCATCGGGGGGGGGGGGGGTCTATGTTGGGAGACGTGTGGGCACCGCTGCAAGGCATGGCTGGGTGTCATGCTGGTGGGGGGGTGTGGGGCGGGGGGAGGTGATGAGCTGCCAGCCGAAGACCCGTGGGGGCGGCGGGTGTTGGGGGGGTGGGGTTCAGGGGTGTTGCAGATGGAACTGATGCCAGGAGGTGGTTTCACCTTACCTATTCGGCCCGGTGGAGGTCATTGCCCTTCTTCCTACACTGGACAAAGATCCTCCTGGTCACGCTGCCCAAACTGATGGCCGCTGCTTCCCAGGTGGCATTGGCGGCCCTGTAGCTGGTTCTCTGATCCCCCCCCTGGGAACAGGGTGCCCCGCCTCGCCTCCACGGTATCCAGCAGCCTGGCAAGGTGGGCATCCCTGAAGCGGGAAGCAGGTCTTCGTGGTGGCATGGCTGTGTGCTGTCTGGAGTGTGTTAGGAGGGAGCAGTTTGTGTGCTGCTCCCACTTGTTAGCGGGAACTGCCCGACGCCGTTTCCACCGTTACACCCATGGGGGGATCATTTCCAGCCCTTGAGGCTGGTTTAGCACAGGGCTAAATCGCTGGCTTTGAAAGCAGACCAAGGCAGGCCAGCAGCACAGTTCAGTTCCCGTACCAGCCTCCCCGAACAGGCGCCGGAATGTGGCAACTAGGGGCTTTTCACAGTAACTTCATCGGAAACCTACTTGTGACAATAAGCGATTTTCATTTCATTTCATTTTGTTAGATACTGGCCGCCGTCAATTAGCCTTGTATTTAGTGCTTCACCCGTTAGATCGTGCCCAAGGAGAGTATAACTGCACACAAGGCCAGAGGTATGGTCTCACCAAGGCCCTGTACAGCTCCACTAAAACATCCATACTCCTGTGCTCAAGTCCTTTTGAAAGAAAGGCCAACATGTCATTTGCCATCTTTTGAGTCAGTGATGAGAGTGCTACCTACTGAGCTAGGTTGGCATTGAAGGCAAAAAGCAGCTCTTGGCTTCTGGTGAAGTTTAATTTCCAATGGTTAACATTGCAAGCAGGTTTCACATCACCATCAGCAGCAACAGCAACTTGCATCAATGTCACACATGTCACACTTCGACAAAACGCCCAAAGGTATTTCACAGGAATGTTAGTCTACGCGATTTGACACAGAGGTAGTGGAACAGGGCCTGAACTTTACGCTTCCCCGCCAGCTGGTTTTTAAATGGGTTTGGGGGGGAGGGGGGATAATTTTCTCGCTGCGGGAGGGCCTGTTTCTGCAGTGACTAGTGAGCTGCCATCAACTCCATAAGTGAGGGACGCAGGTCTGGCCTGCAGCCAATCGATGCTCATTCACGTGTGAGATGGCAGCGGGTCAGGCAGAGTTGGTTTCCTGCAGACTCTTCGGATGGTGGGACGGGATCCAAATTAGCCTGGTCAAAGTGACCAAAAGCCTAGTTAAAGATGTAGGCTGTTAAGGAACGCTCCACCTTCAACACCACAATCACAGCCAAGCTCATATCAAAGCTCCAAAACTTAGGAATTGGCTCCTCCCTCTGCAACTGCATCCTCAACATCCTGACCCATAGACCACAATCAGTAAGGATAAACAACGGCACCTCCTCCACGATAGTCCTCAATACCAGGCCCCACAAGGCTGCGTACTTAGCCCCCTACTCTACTTCCCGTACACACACAACTGCGTGGCAAAATTTGGCTCCAACTCCATCTACAAGTTTGCTGATAAAACAGCCATAGTGGGTCAGATATCGAACAACAATGAGTCAGAATACAGGAGGGAAATAGAGAACCTAATGGAGTGGTGTAACAACAACAATCTCTCCCTCAATGTCAGCTAAATTGAACAGCCGGTCATTGACTTTAAGAAGCAAAGTATCGTACACCCCCTGTCTGCATCAACGGGGCCGAGGTGGAGATGGTTGACAGCTTCAAATTCCTCATTGTGTACATCACCAAAAATCTGTCCTGGTCCACCTACGTCGACGCTACGACCAAGAAAGCACAACAGCACCTATACTTCTTCAGGAAACGAAGGAAATTCGTCATGCCCACATTGACTCTTACCAACTTTTACAGATGCACCATAGAAAGCATCCTATCTGGCTGCATCACAGCCTGGTATGGCAACTGCTCGGTCCAAGACTGCAAGAAAATTCAGAGAGTCGTAAACACTGCCCAGTCCATCACACAAACCTGCCTCCCATCCATTCAGGGGCTGGTTTAGCACTGGGCTAAATTGCTGACTTATAAAGCAGACCAAGACAGGCCAGCAGCACGGTTCAATTCCCTTACCAGCCTCCCCGAACAGGTGCTGGAATGTGGCGACTAGCGGCTTTTCACAGTAACTTCATTTGAAGCCTACTTGTGACAATAAGTGATTTTCTTTCTTTCTTTCTTTTCTCCTTTGTATGCTCAATGATACTGTTAACGATTAACCAGCGAAGATGCAGCATCAACGGAGCGTGAAACAGAGTAAACGTTTTAGGCCAATAACAGCCTGACCTGCTGAGTATTTCCAACATTTTCCGAATTATTTCAGATTTCCAGCATCCACAGAATGCTTCTTTTATCAAGAACCTTTGGAGACGGTTTCAGATTGCAACACTTCCAGTTTGTGGTGAATGTATTACTGCTACCATTCACCATTGTATTGCATTACATTGTATCGTATTATGTTGATGCCCTTGTGGACTCCGCCTATGGCTCCGCCCCTCAGGTGAGGTATATAGATCTGCAGCCTGGAGGCGGCACTCAGTACAGAGCAGTCTCAGGCAGGCACAGATCTAGATGATTAAAACCACTGTTCACTTCAACTCTTCGTCTCGTGTGAATTGATGGTCGCATCACAGTGAAGGGCCGAACAATAGGATGATCGATGCGATTCGTGGGAGACGCAGAGCAGTCACGGCCTGTCCCACGGCAGCCTTTACGATTCTCCGAATTTGCGGATAATCTCGCCCGTAGAATCTGCAAACGGTTGTGGACAGTTTAAGCAAGTGGGCAAAAATCTGGCACATGGAGTATGATGTGGGAAAATGTGAACTTGTCCACTTTGTCTGGAAGAATTAGCTATGAGGAGAGGTTGGATAAACTCGGTTTGTTCTCACTGGAACGACGGAGGTAGAAGGGGTGGCCTGATAGAAGTCTACAAAATTATGAAGGGCATGGACAGAGTGGATAGTCAGGAGCTTTTTCCCAGGGTAGAGGGATCAATTACTAGGAGGCATAGGTGTGAGGGGCAAAGTTTAAAGGAGATGTGTGAGGGAAGTTTTTTACACAGAGGGTAGTGGGTGCCTGGAACTTGCTGCCGGAGGAGGTGGTGGAAGCAGCGACAATAGTGACGTTTAAATATATGAAAAGCATGGGAACAAGGGATAGGGGCCCCAGAAGTGTGGAATGTTTTAGGTTAGACGGGCAGCATGGTCGACGCAGGCTTGGAGGGCCGAATGGCCTGATCCTGTGCTGTACTTTTCTTTGTTCTTTGAATGGAAAAGCAGTATAACTACTGAAATGGAGAGAGACTGCAGAGCTTCATGGTATAGAGGGATCTGGGTGTCCTGTGTTAGGAAAACAATGGTACTTTTAAGGAATTAATATTTGTATTGATAAACATTAAAAATAAGGCATAGTTTTAAGGTGTTTATGTGTCTCGGGGTTGGTTTTAATTCAAACTCTGCTTCTATTGTGCTCATAAAGGGTTACTGCGTGAATAGTAAATGAGCAAGCAGAATCATGTGACTGTTGCTTGGCAACTGGGGGCCCTTTTAAGGTAGAAAGCCTTTTTGAATTTGGTTTTAGCTGAATTTGTTTGCAGTTGAAGATCGGACACCGGGAAGTGCACATCTCCCAACTCTGCTTGGACAGGGCAATGGGGCAGCAAAGAGGCAGACTTCCGAAAGGACCAGATGCAGTCCAGATAACCAGGGAATTGGAACAGAAAGAATGCCTTAAGAATACTGGTGTTAAGAGAGCAGAGACAAAGGTATTGTTTCAGGGGATTCAAGGGAAAAGCAGATAAAGCAGAGGTAAAGAGAGATCTGCAATAACCAGATTTACAGTGGAAATGCAAACTTCAGAGGTAAATCAAAAGTTTGATGCCATTTCAGCAGCGCCTGGGCATGGATATTAAAGCAATTGTGAACAGTTTGTACAACAGTCAAGACAAATAAATCCTGAAGGATGTCAAGATATGGGAGATATTAGGAACTTGGGTCCAGATTGGGGTCCAAGATGCAGCAGGCAATTTAAGAGTTAAAAATACTGTTAGCTTAGACTCAAAGGGATACACCCACACCTCTCTGAGTCATATGGTCCCATTCAGACTTAAGCTCATTAGGGAATGCATATGATGATTTGCCCAAGATCCATTGTCTTTCAGGACATTCCTGCATGGCCACCTATTATCATATTACAGAGTCTGATGACCCATTTGTCCATCAATGGAAGTTTAGGTGCCTATGAATGGCATAGCTCTGGTCTTTTGTGTAAACGGGAGTGGGCAATCAAGCTGCCCAACTACCGTTGTTAAGTTCCACTCTGGAAGACCACAACCTGATTATCCACGATCTTATAGAATGCTGGCACCAACTCAAAAAGCCAAATTTCCAATCCCTGCTTCTCAGTCCTATGTTCCGAGATGTCAAAAAATTATTTTAAATGTCATTAATTGATAACTTCTCACTTTCTTAAAACAGACTCCTTTTGACGACAGCCCAGGTGTTTAAACAGGCGAATCGATTTCCGGGTTCCTTGTCAAGCCTCATTATGTTTTCTTGACTGAGAGCCCAGACATCCATTGGAGTAATGAAACACCTGAGCCCCAGGGAAAACATTTGGGTAGAGGAGTGTATGTGGGGGTAGGGGCGGGGGTGGGGGGGGGGGGGGGAGCTGGAGGGACTTTCTGTTTTTATGATAGCTGAGATGAAGTTGCACACCGCCAAGGCGGGCCTTTTAAATAACCCGTCTTCGACAAGCTTACAGCAAACAGAGCGTCAGACTTAAGCCCCTGCACCCTGCCTCAGTGAAAGCAAGCTTATTTCTCCAGGGTAATGCAGTGGCTGGAGGGTCATTCCAAATGATGTGTGTAAAGTGGATCCCAGCCGTTCACCACATTGTGGTCTCCCAGTGCGATCAATGGAGGAATTTCCCAATCATCCTCAATTCTGGCCAGGAAGAATGGTGCAAATATATGCAGTCATATCCTGAGGTGCTGAGGGAAACCATATCTTCTGTTGAGGCTTTTACTGCTTACAGCCGGGGAATTGAGGTTGCAACTAATACAGCTGGCTCTGCACTGACATAATTAAGGTGGATTATCCTTTGAGAAAAGTTTGAGTACAATGGGCCCATAGTCTCTGGAGTTTAGTAGAATGAGAGTTGATCTCATTGGAATGTGTACAATTCTGAGAGGCCACAGTAAGATAGATGTCGAGAGGTTGTTCCCCCTGGCCAAGGAGTCTAGAACTAGGGGGCATTATCAGGATTAAGGTGTCGGCCATTTTGGATTGTGATGTTCAGAAATTCCGTCACCCAGAGGGTTGTAAATCTTTGGAATTCCGTGCGCCATAAATCTGTGGATGCATGGGATTGAGGATATTGAAGTCTGAGATTGACAAGACCTATTGGGCAATAGGATGTCAAGGATTATGGCGGATAGGGTAGGGGAGCAGAGTTGAGAAAGAAGATATGCCGTGATCTTATTGAATGGCATTGCAGGCTTGAGGGGCCGAATGGTCTACTCTTACTCTTAATTTTTGACATTCGCATTAGGATGCCGATTAGTTGCCCTGTGTCGCAGTTTGTTCCCACACCCAACCCCAGTGATTCCATCTGAATGAATCGGCAAGTGTTTAATTATTCCGAAACTGTGGCTTATTGAGGAAGGGGGAAGCACAGCAGCGTGGAGGCAATTTGTCAAAGCAGCCCTGGGATTCTGGGAATTGTAGCTATTAAATCTTCGTTTCTGCAAGATCCCTCAGAAGTAAATCAGGACAAAGGAAACCAGAATCGCTGTGGCCTTGTTCAAATCTAACAAGGGAAGGGAAACTGGGGGCATGTTTGGCAGCGGCAACACCGTTAATCATTGTGAGTCCTTTACAATTTTGCAAATACTCTGGGAGGCGACGAATGTGTTTTCCTAAATGTTACGCCTGTCTAAAAATAAAACAGCCCTGTGCGCTTATAGAGGTTCCTCAGACATCGGCGGAGGATCTTGTTGCAATGGAAAGATGCGAGACCCCCAAGCGTGGAGACCTGGATCAATGACATGGCGGGATTCATTAAGCTGGAGAAGGTCAAATTCGCCCTGAGGGGGTCGGTACAAGGGTTCTTTAGGCGGTGGCAGCCTTTCCTCGACTTTCTGGCTCAACGATAGGGAACTAGGTCAGCAGCAGCAGCAACCCGGGGGGGGGGGGGGGGGGGAGGGAAGTTGGGGGGGGGGGGGTTTCAGGGGATCATTGTTTATGTTAATTTAATTTATTGTTAATTTATTTTGTTGTTTATTGGGTTTGGGGGGTTGGGGGGGTTCATTATATGCGTTGTTACGGGTGCCGGGGGGTGTTTATTATTGTTGTTATTATTATTGTTCTGTTGTTATACATTTTTCAAAAATCTCAATAAAAATTATTTAAAAAAAAAAAAGAGGTTCCTCAGACACCCCTTGCGTCGATGATTTTAATGATGGATTTCGGAAATTCTAGTTGCGAGGAAAGGGTTAAGGAAAATTTACCCATTTCCTTTGGGAAAGGGAAGGGTTTGAGCTGGCCGAATTGAAGTTTTCAAAATCATGAGGGGTTTGACTGATTTGAATTCCTGCGACCCCCTTAAAAATATTAGTAAGTTAGATAAAGAATAAAAAATACCTTTCACTCCAGACTTAATGGATTGATTTTTTTATTTCCTTATTTCTTTATGGGTAGTGGGTGGCACTGCCACAACCAGCCCTTATTGCCCTGACCCGCGTGGCTTGTGGGTCTGGAGTCACACTCAGGCCAGGTCAGGTAAGGACGGCAGATTTTCTTCTCCAAAAATGGTATTAGTGAGCCAGATGGTGTTTTAGTTTTTAACAACAATTGACTTGATTCATGCTCACCCGTTCCTGAGTTTTGTTTTTAATGAACTGAATTTAAATTCCACCAGCTGTTGTGGTGGGCTTGGAACCGGCGGCCTCAGAGAATTAGCCTGGATCTCTGGATTAGTGATCCAGCGACATCGCCTACGCCGCTGTGTTAGCTTAACTCTATAGGTACCAGGCCCCATATGTGGCATCCCCAAAATTGGAAGGACCCGAAAACTGGGTCCTGCCCTGGAAACTACAATTCCCATCAGGCACTGTTCTCGGCCACACCTGGATGGTGGTGGTGGCAGCACTGATCTCCTGCAATGGTGTCCGGCCTTATTTATTCCATGTCAGGATTAATGGCACGGAAAGCGGCCTGGTCCATCCCTCATCCCTTCTCCAGGGTGGAGAAATCAGCCCGGCTTTAAGTTTTAATTACTTAATTGATTATGGCATTCCGCAATGGGACTGGAGTTACTGTGGGCATTTCTGAGCATCTGATCATCAAGCCTCTATGGCTGATGGTCCTTCCCTGCCCCCGCCCTCAACCCCGCCACCCACCATTACATAATCCATTCATGTCAGTGTGAGGGGCGTCAATGTGAATTACAACAGGCCACCCAAGGTCAGCACCTGGTGAGCAAAATGCACCAGAAGAGTTTGGTTAGTGCAGTGCTTTATAATAATAATCTTTATTATTGTCACAAGTAGGCTTACATTAACACTGCAATGGATCTACTGTGTAAAGCCCCTAGTCACCACATTCCGGCACATGTCCGGGTACACAGAGGGAGAATTCAGAATGTCCAATTCACCTAACGAGCATGTGGGAAGAAACCGGAGCCCCCGGAGGAAACCCCCGGAGGAGACACGGGGAGAACGTGCAGACTCCACACAAACAGCGACCCAGCCGGGAATCGAACCTGGGACCCTAGCACTGTGAAGCAACAGTGCTAATCACTGTGCTTGCGGGGGGGAGGGGGAAGAGGGACATGCCTGAACAATGCCCTCCCCGCCCCACTCCCCTGCCAAAAGCTGCGAGATCAAGTGTGGGAATCGCTGTCAGTGCTTTCCAATCAGGGGAGGTGTTGGGGATGGTTGTTGGGATGCAGGGGGTTTTCGGGCTGATTTGATGAGGAGAACGCAGTGCTCGAACATCTCCTGTGTGGGACAAGTGTGTCCCGGCCACAACCGACCCGGGAGGGACAGCCAGCCCGATGGCGTAACAGCATCTGGGACGGTTGGGTCACACTGGGTGCGATTCTCCGCTCCCCACGCCGGGTGGGAGAATCGCGGGAGGGCCGGTCTGGCACCCCCCGCGATTCTCCCACACCCGCTCGGAGAATCGACGCTCGCCGTTTTTCCTGGCGACCGCCGATTCTCCGGCCTGGATGGGCCGAGCGGCCTGATGGCCCGACGGGTTCACGCCGGCGGCACCACACCTGGTCTCTGCCGTCGTGAACATCGCGTGAAAGGTGAGTTTGGGGCCTGTGGGGGGCGGAGAGAGGATTGAGCACCACGGCCGTGCTCGGGAGGGGACTGGCCCGCGATCGGTGCCCACCGATCGTCGGGCCAGTGTCTCCAAGAGACGCACTCTTTCCCCTCCGCCGCCCCGCAAGATCAAGCCGCCACGTCTTGCGGGGCAGCGGAGGGGAAGATGGCAACCGCGCATGCGCGGGTTGGAGCCGGCCAACCTGCGCATGCGCGGCTGACGTCACTTAGGCGCCGCCTTGACGTCAGCGTCAAGGCCCGGTGGCCGAGTTTCACGAAACGCCGCTCCTAGCCCCCCAGGAGGGGAGAATAGGGGGCGAGGAGCGGCCTCCGAAGCCATCGTGAAACACTCCGGGTTTCACGACGGCGTCGGCCGTTGCGGAGAATTCCGCCCCCTGTTTTCAATGTCTCCTCCGACGACTGTTTGCTCTTTGTGACCAGCTGGTCGGCCCAGCTGCCGATCCCGCCCTGAACCCGGCGCCGCGGGGTCCGCACATGCGCAGTGGCCTTCTTCCCCGCGGCAGCCCCCGACGCCAAATGGCGCAGGGCTACAGGAGCCGGCGCGGAGGAAAGGAGTCCGGGGGGCAAAGAGGCCAGGCAGTCGATCGGTGGGCCACGATCGTGGGCCAGACCACTACGGAGGCCCGCCCCTGGGGTCGGCCCCCCCTCTCCCTACTCCGCCCCCCACCACAGGCCGTCCCCGGCCCCTTCAACGCCGATGTCCCACCGGCCCAGAGGATGTTGGAATGGGGCCAGCGGAACTCGGCTCTTTGTTGACGGCCGCTTGGCCCATCCGGGCCGGAGGGGGGGGGGGGGGGGGTGGGGGGGGGGGGGGGGGTGGCTGTAGGGTTGTCTGGAGATTGGGCCCCCCTTTAAAAACGGCACCCTGATCTCCGAGGATCCGGCCTGGCCGCTGTCTTTGAGTCCTGCACATCTCTTTCCCGGCGGGAATCTCCCCATTCTCCGAAAACGTGGCCAAGTGTGCCATCTGGATCGTGCCGATGGGAATCTCACCGCTTTTATCACGGGGGCAACACTTCGAAATATTCTGGGAGTATATAATATCGACCTTTAATCCACAATAGTTTCAAATCTATCCTTTGAGATCCATATTCAAAACATGTTAACCATGAACAGAAATACACTGCTGAGTATCCACAGACTGAACATGGACACAGGCTGCAATGACACCAATTACATGCTGATTTTATACTGCTGGCCTAGGGACCACACACAGATCATTTCAAAGCCTCAGTAGCAGACTGCTGGGGGAGAGCTCCCTCGTCAAAATGTTGCAAACTGAACAGTTAGAGTTATATTTACAGTTCAGTGGTTGAAGCAATGGGGAGCATTGAAATCTTACTTTCAATCAGCGTGATTTTTAACCTATCCTTTTGGCGTAATTCTCCATTGCAGTGGGGACTGAAATATCTAATCGATGGATATTGAGTGATTCCAGGAGATATCGAGGGTTGTCAATGCTTTACGCGGTGACTACCAAAGCTTGTCATTTCCTGTCCTTGTCCACATTGTTGGCCCGATAAGTGTGTGGGAAGATAATTAGAATAAATGAAAGAATAAACAACTAACACTCAACTATTGTGGAGCTACTGCAAATACGTCTGTCTCCCAGCACTCCCAACTCCCAACTCCCCAATCACAGGGTCTCGTGGCGAGTTTACAATGCTACCTAGCGGTCGGAGGTCGTGCATAATGTTATGCACAAACCTACCTTCTGCATATCATCACAATGCCCTCACTCCTTTCTGACTTACCTTGACTCCCACTCTGGCAACATTGCGACTGCAAACTCTCTCATTCTCTCTCTCTCTTTCCAACCCTCTCAGTGTGTGCAGATCCCCAATTCTCATCGCTCCACCATTGGCCGCCATGCCTTCAAAGCTCTGAAACTTTTTCCCTGAACCTCTTCACCTATCTAGCTTTCCCTTCTCCATTAGGAAGCTTCTTGAAACTACCTCACCTGTCTTCTAACTTCATAACCTGACTGTGTGTCAAATTTTGTTTGATAATTGGAAATTTATGCTTACAATCTTAACTTCCACCGCTCTAGGGCTTGGGCACAAAAATCAAGAATGACACTCCAGTGCAAAGATTAAACTGAGGCCCGTCTACCTGCTCGGGTGCATGCTAAAGGTGACATGACAACACTTCAAAGAAGAACACAGGAGGTATCCCCGGTGTCCTGGCCAATATTTATCCCTCAACGAGCATCACAAACACGGCCATTACTACATTGCTGTTTGCCGGAGCTTGCTGTGCACAAACTGGCTGCCACATTTCCCATGTTACAACAGTGACCACACTTCCAAGGTACTTCATTGGCTGTGAAGTGCTTCGAGGCATCTAGTGGCCATGAAAAGTACCATATAAATGCAGGTCTTCCTCTTTATTGTTTTACGACACCAGCACTCCTTGGAGCAGTGCTCCGAAAGCTAGTGATTCGAAACAAACCTGTTGGACTTTAACCTGGTGTTGTAGGACTTCTTACTGTGCTCACCCCAGTCCAACGCCTGCAGCTCCACATCTTTATTGTTTGTCAACGGTTTTACACTATGGGTCCTCAACATTCACCTGGGTTTATCCAACAGACAGAAGAAGGAGGTGGAATCTAACACTCCAATCCTCTCCTCGGATGGCTTTTAGTCTTTGGACAAACAGAACCCCTCCCACCAAACTGTAGATCATACCTTTGCCCCGCCAGTGAGCTTCAGAGGCAAAGCCAATGTGCCCTCCATATTTCCGGTTGAATTCAGCCATTAGAGCTTTGTACGGGTTCCGAATAAGCAGGATTGCAGCATCGAACAATTCGATTTCCTTCTTCCCACTCTCATGTGTTTTTATGCAAATCGATCGGCCACTTTTCCAATGGTCTCTTTCTCCCTTAAAACCTAAGGGGAGGGAGGGAAATAAACAGAAAATAAAGTGTCACCACTTTCACCTGAACATGGTGGAAACTTACCGCTTCCTCTACAAGGCATTCTGGTGGGTTTAGAACATTTGATCTGAATTTACTTTCGAACAAAGGACAGCGAGACTTTAGGAACACAGAAAGGTCATTCAGTAAAATTCTCAGTCCACAAGTTCAGGACTCATTGCTGTCCAGCTCTCTCCTTGCATTTTGTACTGACCTGTATGTGTCAGTACCACTCTATCCAGGTGGACATTCTTCACATGTCAGTCCAGTCATCGTTTGATTGTAGAGGCGTCGCACTGAAGCTTGACCCAGCCCTCACTTCACTCTTTGCCCCTGGAGTTGCTGAACCTGTAGTTTCTCTCAACCCTCCTCCACCCTATTGAGCCCAACCCACAGCTACTTGGCTACCACCTTAAGTCAATATGGACCGGCCATTAATTCTGGCATCCTTGAGGTCTGTGTGTCTCAGTTGCGCAATAGCTATTGCCATTTCTATACTGAACCAACGGAGAACCTTCAGACATGCTCCTCCTCAGACGCAGCCCTCTCATTGCTGACTCAGAAGACTGTGGGTCTCACCTTGGGACTACAGTGCCGATTCTGGCTTGGGTCACTGTCTGTGCGGAGTCTGCACATCCTTCCCGTGTGTGCGTGGGTTTCCTCCGGGTGCTCCTGTTTCCTCCCACAGTCCAAAGATGTGCAGGTTAGGTGGATTGGCCATGATAAATTGCCCTTAGTGTTCAAAATTGCTCTTAGTGTTGGGTGGGGTTACTGAGTTATGGGGATAGGGTGGAGGTGTTGACCTTGGGTAGGGGGGTAGGGTGCTCTTTCCAAGAGCCGGTGCAGACTCAATGGGCTGAATGGCCTCCTTCTGCACTGTAAATTCTATGTAAATTACCGAAAGAGCACTGTATTTATTGGAGGAGCCATTTTTCGGTGAGACATTAAACTGATCTGTTGTTTGCATGTGCAGATGAACAGTATAGATATCATAACATTATTTGAAGAAGAACATGGTCTTGGGCGACAGTTAACAATCAACTGACACGTCTTCTGACCATTGAGGAGATGGGATAAGTGCTTTGGAAAGTAAGCCCTTTGCTTTTTTTTCACAACTAGACAATCTAGAATTGGCTTAAACTCAGATGCAAGACATGGAAAGACAATCAACAGTCGCTCAAATGTTATAATAATAATAATAATCGCTTATTGTCACAAGTAGGCTTCAATGAAGTTACTGTGAAAAGCCCCTAGTCGCCACATTCCAGCACCTGTTCGGGGAGGCCAGCACCGGAATTGAACCCGCGCTGCTGGCATTGTTCTGCATTGCAAGCCAGCTGTTTAGCCCACTGTGCTAAACCATCTGATAATGAATCAGTTGTGGCATTGTGGTATTGTGACTGGACTAATAATCCAGAGACCCAGGGTAATGCACTGGGGAACCCAGGCTTGAATCCAACCACAGCAAATTATAAAATTTAATATCGAATAGAAATCTGGAATTGAAAGTCTAATGGTGATCATAAAAACATTGTCGATCTGGCTCACTAATGCCCTTACCTAGCCTGGCCCCAGATTCACAGCAATCATAGAATCATAAAATCCCGACAGTGTGGAAGGAGGCCATTTGGCCCATCGAGGCTGCACCGACCCTTCGAATGAGTACTCTACCCATATTCACCCCGCCTCATCCAGTGCAGCATGGTATCGCTGTGGTTAGCACAGTTGCTTCACAGCTCCAGGGTCCCAGGTTTGATTCCCGGCTGGGCCACTGTCTGTGCGGAGTCTGCACGTTATCTCTCTGTCTGCGTGGGTTTCCTCCGGGTGGTCCGGTTTCCTCCCACACGTCCCGAAAGATGTGCTGTCCGGTAATTTGGACTTTCTGAACTCTCCCTCTGTGTACCCGAAGAGGCGCCGGAATATAGCGATTAGGGGATTTTCGCAGTAACTTTACTGCAGTGTTAATGTGAGCCTACTTGTGACAAGAAAGATTGTTATTATTATTAATAATCGTGTAACCAAACCTGCACATCCCTGGACACTAAGGGGCAATTTAGAATGGGCAATCCACCTAACCTGCACATCTTTGGGTTGTGGGGGTGAAACCCACGCAGACACGGGGAGAATGTGCAAACTCCACACAGACAGTGACCCGAGGTCAGAATTGGACCTGCCACTTTGAGGCAGCAGTGCTAACTACTGATCCACCATGCTGCCCCAATGCGATTGACTCTTAAATGCTTCCTCAAGGGTTGGGATTGGAAATAAATTGGCACTCACGCCCCATGAAAGAATAAGAAAAAGAGGTGTGTGCTCATTTCAGTTTTATAGGGTTATGAATGAAAAGCCAGATGAAGTTTCTGATAAAACATGGCTCACCATGTACAGAAGTAAACTTAAGGGCACAATCGATCGGCCACGCTGCCCTCAACACTGGACACGACCCGGCAGGTAAGTCTCGTGATCGAACGGGAACTGATGAGGTGTCGCAGTCTGGATTCCGCCCTCAGAGGGTGGGACCCAGATCTGCATCTTAAAGTATGCAGTAAGGCTCACTCATCAAAGTTACCCAAGGTGCGGGAGACACCCCGCAGGTGCCATTTAGCGCTGGTCTCCACAAACATGGGCCAGGCATGCCGCCACTTGGGGAGGTCTCCTGAGCAATCGGGCACCCTTGCGTCGCCAGGATGGCACTGCCAGGGTGGAAGCGCCGAGGTGTCCATGCGGCATTTTGGCCGTGCCGTGGATCGGGCCCGGGAGTTCCCTGACCTTATGAAGTGCGGTGCAGGGCACGATCACCCCTTGTTGAGGTCGGCTGGAGACCGTAGTGCAGGGTCTCTAGATCGGGGGGGCCATTTTCTCTTCCTGCCCTGGTGAGCAGGGTTCGCTCGTGCGGGAAATGGGACAGAGTGCGCCCTTGGTGGGGCGTTCCTCGCCCAGGCCCCAAAACTCAGCAGAATCCCGTCCGATAGCGGGATCGTTCTCGGCGCTCCCGATATTGGAAAACACCCGGCTAAACGCGCTCGACACGGGACTCTGTTTCATTTCTATTAAATCACAGCCTCAGAGTCCATGGGCGCGATTCTCCCAGAGAGGGAGAAATCATAAGGCTGGCGTCAAATCCGGGCGGGTTTGACGCCAGCCTCCCCCTCTCCGACCGGGAACCGATTCTGGTCCCCGGTCGGGGCTAGCATGCCGCCGCCGTAAACTCCGGCATCGCGGGCTTAACGAATTTCGTTAAGCCCGCTTGCCAGAGTTTGCGCCGGCTGACGCGTCACATGACGTCAGCCGCGCATGAGCGGATTGGAAGACTCCAACCCGCGCATGCGCGGATAACGTCATTGCGCATTTGCGCGAAACCCGCGCATGCGCGGGCTGGGATGTCCCTCAGCCGCCCCGCGAAGTGATACAGCGGGGCGGCGGAAGGACAAAGAGTGCGCGGGTATCGGACCCGCTGCCCGCGATCGGTGGCCACCGATCGCGGGCCCATGGCACCCTTGGCACGGCCGTGGTACTGCCGTGCCAATCGGTGCCATGGTTTTAAAAATCGGCACTTTACGCCCGTTTTTACGAACGGCCAGACCAGGTGTGTTTGCCGTTCGTAAAAACAGCCGTAAAGGGCTTGGAACTCGGCCCATCGGCCAGCTGAGAATCGCTGCTGGCCGTAAAAAAACGGCGGGCAGCGATTCGTATCGGGAGTCGGGCGTGGGGGGGGTGGAGAATAGCGGGAGGGCGTCAGACTAGCGTGGCCGTAAAATTTTACGAACCCCGCTATTCTCCGCACCGTCGTGAGTGCGGAGAATTGCGCCCCATATGCCTGACTTTGAAATAGTAAAGTTGGGCTTGTAAAATACTTCATGGTGTAGTACAAACGGACATATTTCACTCTCCTATTAACAGGATAATTTGCTCAGATTTCATCTGATGTTTTCTGACACCTGTACTTAAGTTGCCTTGTACCGTTATAAAACTCTTACTCATCTTTAATTTCTCAATATAAAAATAAGTATTTTGCACTCTGGCATGAAAACCCCAAGAGAAATATATGCATTTAAGAAGAGATTTTAAATAAAAAAAACTTGCACACTCGACACCATTTGAAGGAACAAGAGCTATAATGGCAGACGCCATTAAAAACTGAAAAGAATAGAAGGCAAGGTAAATCAAGTTGTGATTATGGGATGCCACGCTGGGATCGAACAGCCACAGAAAATGAAGTTGATAGTGAATGGGCTATTGCCTCCATTAATAAATGACGACCCTGTCCACATGCACCATGAGGGTTTTCTCTTTCCAATGAGCATTACACTGAGTAAAATACAGTCTATGTGGCCCCTCAAGATTTGCAGTTTTTTTATTGCTTCTCTCAGTTAAATTAGTCCATTTATTTTGTTCGGTGTTTCCCCTTTAAGATGCCAGTGCTTAGCATAGATATGTCAACATTGGTCTAATTTTAATGAGTCCACTTTCAAATGGAATACAAATGAATCTAAGATAACGGCTGAAGGTGGTTATTGTCAAATCATGGGGCAGAAATTAAAATGGCTCTTCCAGTGGCACGATGGGAGGGGAAGACATGAACAAGGTGGCTCCTACTGGAGATCTGACCTTTTCACTGTTTTCCCCCATGCCACGGGTCTCCAACCTCTTGGAAAGACCCCAACATTTGACTGTGTAGAATTCCCCCATCACTGAAATGCCCATGAGAGGCAAAACCTAAAAGGATTTGGTCCGACACTCTGGTGGTTAAGGTGGCGGAGGATGGCACTGGTAGCACAGTGGTCAGCACAGATGCTTCACAGCTCCAGGGTCCCAGGGTCATTTCCTGACTTGGACCATTGCCTGCACGTTCTCTCCGTGTCTGCGTGGGTTTCCTCTGGGTGCTCCAGTTTCCTCTCACAGTCCAAATCTTGGGTGGATTGGCCATGCTAAATTGCCCTTAGGTTCGGTGGGGTTGCTGGGTTACGAGATAGGGTGGAGGTGTGGCCTTAAGTAGGGTGCTCTTTCCCAGAGCCGGTGCAGACTCGATGGGCCGAATGGCCTCCTTTTGCACTGTAAATTCTATGATTCCATGATGTAGGTTTCTGAACACTCCACTAACGGCTGATGCTCTTTCTAAAACCTTGGCAGTCGGGTTCGATAAGCACCGACAAAGCTCTTCAGTGGATTTGAAAGGATCACTTGAGGAGGCCTTGGCCCCCATTCATTGAGTTCTGGAAGTCACCAGCCAGTCCATCGAAGCTCATGGAGCTACGATTAAGAGCAAGGGAATGCCATTTTCGTACCACAGTGATAGGATCTTCTCTGTAAGAGTCCGGCCTTGCTTCCACAGTCGAATCGACTGAACACTAACAGCGAAGCTTAGTGGCCTGGAGAATAGATCCAGCAGACAAAATATTTGTATAGTGGGGTTACCGGAGGGAGTCGAGGACCGGGCCCCCACACTGAGCATTTCTCGGACATGTTCCACAAGGTGTTGGGTGAGGATCTACTTTAATATCCCTCCAGAATGGACCCGGGCTCATCGCTCACTTCGACCAAAGCCTCGCGTAGGAGATTCCCCTCGTGCTGTGCTCACAGGATTTCACTGTTTCAAAGAGAAGTAGTTGGATTTTCGCTCTGCAAGGAAGCACCAAAGCGTGTGTGGGAAGGACACTCTATTAGGCTGCATCAGTGCGAACTTGGCTAAAAAAAGATTTGCCCTTAATGGAATGAAATCCATCCTGTGTAAGACTGGAGTCAAGATCAGGCTGATTTATCCAGCTCGCCTTCGAGTGCCATTTCAAGAAAAAGACCACTTTTTGATTTGTCGGACAATGCTGATTCCTTTGTCCGAAAGCACAAATTGTGCTCTGTTTAATCTGTTATTTGGCTCCGTGAACTAGTTTGTATTTAATTTCTATTCCTGTGCGTTGGTTGAAGCTCTTCTTGATGCCTTTCGTTCTATTTGAGGGATTTCTGCTGTTTGTTCCTTATATTCACCTATCTTTCACTTTCTCTTCATTTTATTGCCTGGCGTAACTTTTAGTCGCCAGCGTGGCGTTGTAAGTTAAACAAGTTTCACTCTCCAGTTGGAAAGTTCTCTGCTAACGAGGCATGTTAGTTAATGGGAGTGGTATTAGAGGAGTTTCTGTAGCTCATAACAATAGTTTCTAAAAGGAACGTAGAAGTTTGTGTTTAGTTACGTTTTGTTAACGGTAGACCATAAGACCATAAGATATAGGAGCAGAATTAGGGCACTCGGCCCATTGAGTCTGCTCCGCCATTCAATCATGGCCGATAAGTTTCTTCTCCCCATAACCCCTGACCCCTGGCCTCGGACTGCTTGTGTGGAGGTTACACTTTCTCCCCCCTGTCTGCGTGGGTTTCCTCCGGGTGCCTGCTTGCAATAGTGACTACGTTTCAAAAGTACTTCATTTTCTCCAAAGCACCTTGCATTTCTGAGGATGTGAATGCTTGATAGAGAACTGTGCTCGAGAACAAACTATTGTTGATTGCCAGCCTGTAAGTAGGTTTCAGTTCTCCTGACAGCCCTGCTGGATTAGCACAGTAACCAATTGGATAACACTGAGGTTTGTAAATAGCTGGCTGTCAGGCACCGTGCACGCTGCATGAATAATCAGGACTGTTTCTGGCCAAAAGAGATAGTGAGAGGATAAATTTTGGGAAATATAAACAATATAAGATTGGAGCAGAAGGCCCATCTGGGATTACTGCATGCATAAGCTGGCGAACTTTCCGTAATAAATTGCGATGGCAATTTGTTGGGAAACATGCTTCATCATCCTTCGAAGGACTGATGACAGCTATTCCCTCAGCCTCACATGGGCATTTCTGATTCCAAGCTAAATGGTTCAAGCCTGGGCAGATTGGAAGAAGATCTTTGAGCCACCCAACACTGCGTAGACTAGTTGGGTCAAATGGCCAATTTCTGATCTGAGCTCCATATTCCCTGTTCCTGTGCAACTGTTACTTACAATGAATTATCTCATTGGGAGGACGTCGCCAGTTTAAAAGTTAAAACTGGTAGTTGGTGAAAGATTGGCAGGATTATTCTTGCTTGGCAGAAGCAGGACCAAGTGTTTTCAGTACATCGAAGTGTGAAATGATACATCTTGGCAGGAAGGATCGGGAGAGGCGATGTGGACTTCAGGCACAGTTCTAAAGAGTGTGCGGAGATAGAGGGACCTGGGATTCGGGTGCCCTGACCTTTGGATGTGGCAGGCCATATTGAGAGAGAGGTTAGCTTCATCAGTAGAGAGTAATGAATACAAAAGCGGCAAAAGTTGCACTGAACATTTATTAAACTCTTCATGCCGTTCTGGAAGATTGTGAGAGTCCACGACAAGGTGCTGGATTTACCAGAATGGTGCCAGGGAGGAGTGATTTTTACGACAAAGTTAGGTTGGAGAGAAAAGGAGGTTTAAGGGAGGGATGATACAGGTTCCAGGCTATGATAGGTATAGATAGATAAAGAAAAGTTGTTCCCATTTGCCAATGGCGCACACACCAGTGGATACTGGTTTAAAGTTTAGGGGAAGAGATGCAGGAGGAAATGCAAGAGATGTGAGGAAGAATGTGACCACACAGAGTGCTAATAATTTGGAACTGGCTGACTGTCAGGGCAGTTGAAGTAGAGACAATGACTGATTGAAAATTGGATGGGCACTTGAAAGGAATTAACTTGTCGGGGTATTGGGATACGGCCAGAGAAGTGGGGTTGACAGGTAAGTAAGTAAAGTCCCCACAGTCCCAGACGACCATAGGCCACTTTCCCCTTTGAGGGGGAGAGCTTACTGGTGGTGGTTTGACCTGAGGATCACCACACCTCAGGGGAGGTGAAGAATGCTTCAAGAATAACTTCAGCCGGTACGAGAATTGACTATCATTCTGGATGAAGAGTCAGAGTGATGGTCGGGGTCAGTCAGTTGCCAAACAGAATGAGAAAGGTAGGAACAACCCAGGGACAGGACAGTGGGTGGGATTCCCTCAGCCCACGCCGGGCCAGAGAATCGGCGGGCCAGGCGTGAATCGCGCGACGCCGCCCCGTCGCCGGCCCGCCGATTCCCTGGAGAGCAGAGAATTGGCGCCATTGGCGCCAGCGCGGTCAGTGCGGCGCCGGTCGGGGGCCACTCTACACCCCCCCCCCCCCCCCCCCACCCCCGGCGATTCTCCACCCGGGATGGGCCGAGCGGCCGTAAAAAAAATCTGAATACCGCTGGCGCCGTCCACGTGTTGCCGTACCCGGCGGGACCTCAGCGTTCATCCATTTGGGAGCGGCCTAGTTGGGGGTAGGGGGTGTCCAACCCCGGGGGGGCCTCAGCTGTGGCCTGGCCCGAGATCCGGCCTTACCGATCGGCGGGCTGGCCTCTCGGGCTGGGGGCCTCTTTTGCTCCACGCCGGCCCCTGTAGCCCTACGCCATGTTGTGTTAGGGCCGGCGCGGAGAAAGAAGTTACTGCGCATGCGCGCAACCGCGCTGGTCACTGTGCGCATGCGAGCATTCACGCTTGTCACATTGCGCATGGGCAGACCCACAGTGCCCATTTGTCACCAGCATTGGCAGCTGGAGTGGCGTGGGTCGCTCCAGTGCTCTGCTGGCCTACTGAGGGGCCCGGAATCGCTGCTCCTGAGGGCCTGTCGGCGCCGTTGTGAAACGCGACGGCGTTTACGACGGCATCAACACTTAGCCTCAGGGGCAGAGAATCCCGCCCAAGGTCTCAATGACTGACGAGCAAAGGCCTATTGCCAATTTGGTATGTCACATTAAAGCTGGCCTCAAACCTGTTCTGAAATTAAAACATCGTCGCGACTCTGAAATTCCGTTTTGCTAGCAGGCGTTCTTTTAAAAAAAAAACTACAACCTTTTCTGACTCGAACTTAGCAGAGCCGGTGCCAGAGCGTCAGAAGCCCTCGGAGAAAGCAGGCACCTTCCTGCCCACAATTAACTATCGGACATGAATATTGTGCATTTAATAAAAATTCTGACTTATAATTGCTGCATTATTTTACATGGAAAATGAGAATATGTCGATACTGACTGCACATTCTCATTGTTGCACACTTTCCACAGGATGTGCACTGGAAGAAATGCGCATTATAATGTTTAATGTGACTCACATAGTGTAATGATCTGTCCCTGCAACACTTACTCGGAGATTTTTTGTGCAATTTATACAATCGATAATCATTACTGCGTGACTGCGTGGGTTTCCTCCGGGTGCTCCGGTTTCCTCCCACAGCCCAAAGAAGTGCAGGTTAGGTGGAAACGTCGTGCTAAATTGTCCCTTAGTATCTCTAAAGATGTGGTTATGCGGGGATAGGGCGGGCGTGTGGGCCGAAGTAGGGTGCTCTTTCAGAGGGTTGGTGCAGACTCCATGGTCCTTCTGCAACTGGAGTCGGTTTACCTCAGTTGGATGGACAGCTGGTTCGTGCTGCAGAGCGAGGCCAGCAGTGTGGGTTCAATTCCCGAACCTAGTTAGCCGAGTGGTAGCATTGGCCCTGGAGCTTAAACTAATTGCTCCTTCTGAGTGTGCCTTCTATTCCCCTTGGTAGTGCTGAGCACTATGGGTTCGAGACCTTCTGCAATTAATACCAGTCTAGCTATTAACTCTTCTCAAAAATGTTAAGTTATCGTGAATGAAACAGTTCTGTGAATAATTTATTATTACAGGCAACACTCAAAGGAAATTAAGATACGGTGGATTTTGAGTCTTCCTGGGAATAACAAATACCAATTCACTCAAACATTCTGGACAACAGCAAAACATTTCTCTCTCAGGCCTACTTGTCATTTATTTTTGCCTGCTCTGGAGCTTGCAACCTGCTGTAAGGTTGCTGTCAGTAAGCCCAGGGCCACCCATAAAGTGATGTAAAAGACAGCCCAGGAACAATACATATTTCCAATATTCTCCAGCCGCGCTAGACAATGCCAGGATTTGCTCAATACTTCCCTGTTTTAAGAAGCTCCTGCGAAGCAGGAATCCGATAAACTTTGACAAAGAACATTCCATTCATGTGGTGCCTTTCACACTGTCAGGACATCTTGGAGCTCCTCAATGCCGATAAAACACTTCTGAAGTGCCCTTTCCAGTGGCGATTTGGCAAGCTTGATGACCAATTAGTGAACGTCAAGGCCTGCTCTGATGGTGCTGGTTGAGGAACAAGTATTGGTCAGACAAGAGAGAACTCCCTGACCTTTGTCAAGTAGTGTGAAGGGACCTCATTCTTTCCGCTCACTTTGGTAGCTACCCGTTTCACTTTTGTTGCCAAACAATTATAATCTTTATTAGTGTCTCACATCAACACTGCAATGAAGTTACTGTGAAAAGCCCCTAATTGCCACACACCGGCGCCTGCTTGGGTACACGGAGGGATAATTCAGAATGTCCAATTCACCTAACAGCACGTCTTTCGGGACTTGTGGGAGGAAACCGGAGCACCCGCAGGAAACCCACGCAGACACAGGAGAGAACGAGCAGACTCCGCACAGACAGTGACCCAAGCCGGAATTGAACCTGGGACCCTGATATTGTGAAGCAACAGTGCTAACCACTGTGCTAACGTGCTCGTCTGAGTGGACCAGTGTGGTGATACAACCACTGTAGTTATGTGTGCTTGCAGTAGGGGGAGGTATGGCTGTACCTGTAATACTGGTTTCTCCGGTAAGCCCCTGCCGGCTAGCTCCGCCCACAGGGAGCTTGTGTATAAATATGCGCTAGCTTCACTGAGATACTATTCTACAGCTGCCGCCGGAGGAATAGCATCTCACAGCAATAAAGCCTCTCTTGTACTTCACTCGAGTCTTTGTGTACAATTGTTAGCGCCACAACCAGAAAGCAACATTCCCTCTGAGTTGCGTGGGTGAAATTTTTGCTCGTGCAAGCTGTGTTGCGATCTTAAAGGGACAGTGAATGCAACACAGTGAAGGGGGGTAAGAGGGGACTTTGGCCAAGAAGCATTTTTCTTCCTTCATGGCCTCGCGCGCGTTTGTGTGTGTGTGTGTGTGTGTCGTTTTTTTTTGCAGGTTATTTTTCCTCTTCCAGGACATCATCCTGGAATGGGAAGTAGCGGCAGGCAGTGGAGGGTAGGGATTCAGGATGGGGCTAGCAAGTGTTTTGTCAAGGTGCTCCATGCTTCCCAAGTTTACAGCAAGCTTGAGGGGCCAATTGCTCTTTTGTGCCAGCCGTTACCACACATCCAGCATTCAACACGGCGTCATCAAGCTTCACCCTGGATTGAACATGCTGACGAACAACTGCTGCTGAGCAAGACAATGATTAATTAAAGTGCTCGACTGGTTGCTCCACACACCTTGGATGTTATGGGAGGAATTCACACTCATCAATTCACTCTCATCAATCTCACAGTCATTTTTATCATACTTTTTGAAGAATTATCCCTGCCAAAATTGGTTATTAATGGGGATGAGCTGAATTAAGGCCCCATTGCATTTGCGCGATCACATGCCTCACTAAATAACTATGAAGCGCTGGATAGACAATCAAACGCAATTGTTTAACCTGCAAATTCACCATGTCCCTGCTCAGGTTACTGAATGATTCATGAGCTGCCTGTTGTATGTGTAGAATTTGCCACTTCTGTATTGCTCTGTCCACTGACCAAACAGCTGCTAAAATCCATGCTTAATAAAGGCAGGCAGGCCTCAGATCCAACTGAATTTATTGCGAAAAAGAAAACGGCTTTCCAATTTGCAGTGATGATTGCTAAGTAGAAACAGATGGAAGTGCAGAGCATTTCTTAATTTGATTCACTTTTTGAATAACCAAATAATCAAATCTGACATTTTAAAAGTCTTTTAATTTAACTTTGGTTGCCAAGTGCGTTGTAACCTCGATTTATACTTAAAATGTACGCTCTAGCATTTCGAAACTGAGCATATCCGACTGTGAAAGCTATGATCAGATATCTTTGGCACTTCATTGTGACATCAGCCTGGTTCATCATGCGACTTAAATCTTTAACGGGAAACAACTCGATGCCAAAACCTTTACCCACCTGGTGCACTGAAAGGCAAACTTGAAATGAAATGAAATGAAAATCGCTTATTGTCACGAGTAGGCCTCAATGAAGTTACTGTGAAAAGCCCCTAGTCACCACATTCCGGCGCCTGTTCGGGGAGGCTGTTACGGGAATCAAACCGTGCTGCTGGCCTGCCTTGGTCTGCTTTCAAAGCCAGCGATTTAGCACAGTGTGCTAAACAGCCCCTGTGTTGTGTTTCATTGTGTTTCATGTTCAACTTGTATTCTTTATTCGTTCATGGTGTGTGGGCATCGCTGGCTGGACCAGCATTAATTGCCCATCACTACGAGCATTTAAGAGTCAACCACATTGCTGTAGGTCTGGTCACAGGTCGGCCAGACCAGGTAGGGACGGCAGCTTTCCTTCCCTGAAGGACATTAGTGAACCAGATGGGTTTTAACGACAATCAACAAAGATTTCATGGTCACCTTTACACTTGTAATTCCAGATTTTTCTTGAATTCAAATTTCACCATCTGCTGTGGCGGGATTCGAACCCAGGTCCCCAGAGTATGACTCTGGGTCTCTGGACTACTACTCCACTACGCCACTGCCTCCCACTTCTCTGTATCCCAGGGATGGGTGTGTCATGTGAGAGTACCTTTCAGAAATGGGTGTTTAAGAAATGTACCTTTCAGAAATGGGTGTTTATCAGTGATGTCAGAGAGTGGGTGGAGCTGGGCTGTCTGTCAGCTTTTTACTTTCGTTTTAGGCTGTTTGCTGCAGGGTGTGGTTTAGTTTCGTTTTCAGAGCCGGATAGCTGCAGTCACAGCCAGAAGGGGTATTTGTCTCTCTCACTGTAATCTAAAAACTGCAATTCGATCCTTTGGTGATTTAAAACTAATAACTGCTCTCAGTTGTGACTTTAACCTGATGTGCTTCTGTTTAGCTGTTTAGCACACAGCTAAATCGCTGGCTTTGAAAGCAGACCAAGCAGGCCAGCAGCACGGTTCGATTCCCGTAACAGCCTCTCCGAACAGGCGCCAGAATGTGGTGACTAGGGGCTTTTCACAGTAACTTCATTTGAAGCCTACTCGTGACAATAAGCGATTTTCATTTTAAAGTTTTTTTTAAAGTCTTCTGGATGTTAAAAGGAAAGCTTAAAGGATTGCTTAGTGTTGTATTCTTTGGGGGTTGTATTTGAATTGATGGTTGCTAAGATGTTCACTGTATGTTTTAAAAAGGTTGACTTGAGTTCTGAGAATAAACATTGTTTTGCTTTAAAAAATACGTTTCCATTTCTGCTGTACCACACCTGTAGAGTGGACTGTGTGCTCCCCATACCACAATCTATTAAAAGTTGTGGGTCAGGAGAACTCCATGATACACTTTGGGGTTCTCTAATCCTTGGCCCATAATAAATTGGGGGCTCAAGGGGGTAATCTAACTATTGAATTGGCTTAGTGAACTTAAAGACAGTGAAGGGTGAGCATATTGTGGTTGCTTTTCAGGTGTGGTATTTTAGTTTAAGTAGGGAGTGTGTTGTGGACAATGGCTCTTTCAGAGGTTCTGAAGTTTTGGGGGTGGAGACGGTCACACGCAGTACCTTACGGACAGAGACTAAAAGCAGACTGTTAGATTTGGCAAAAACATTGCAGTTAACATTACCTGACAAAATGTGAAAAGATGAGGTAATTATGGCGGTGGCAAGCATTTAAAGTTGTCTGAGATAGAGTCTGAGTCATTAGAAATGGCAAAGATCCAGTTGCAGATTAAGCAACTTAAACATGAAAAAGAATTACAGCAGCTTGAATATGCAATGAGAGGAAAAGAAAGAGAAAGGGAGATACAGATCAGCGAAAAAGAAAAGGAGAGAGAAGTAACAAAGAAGATGTAGAGAGGAAAGGGAAAAAGAGAGAGTTTGAACTTCAGAAAATGGCTATGAAACATAACAGTCAGTTAAAATTGGCAGATGTAAAGGGAAACGTACAGTTGGAGGATAGTGATGAGGATAGTGAGAAAGATTGTCATATCGAAGGCTTGGGGGGATCTGTTTAAATATGTCCAAGCAGTGCCAAGGTTTGACGAGAAGGAGATAGAAGCCTTTTTCATTTCATTTGAGAAGGTAGCTAAACAAATGAAATGGCCACAGGACATGTGGGTATTACTGATTCAAACAAAGCTGATAGGTAGGGCTATTGAAGTGTTTGCATCACTACCGGAGGAGGTATCTGGGACGTATGAGGAGGTGAAAAAATCCATCTTAGATGCATATGAACTAGTGCCTGAAGCCTACAGACAAAGGTTTAGAAATTTAAGGAAAGAATTTGGTCAAACATGCATGGAGTTTGAAAGGCTCAAACAGAGTAATTTTGATAGGTGGATAAGGGCTTTGAAAATAGACCAAACGTATGAAGATCTCAGAGAAATTATACTTTTGGAGTAGTTTAAAAATTCAATTTCTGATGTAGTGAAAACTCATGTGGAAGAGCAGAGGGTTAAAACTGCGAGATTAGCATCAGAAATGGCAGATGATTATGAATTAGTTCATAAATCAAAGCTTGGTTTCCGACATCAGTTTCAGCCTGTGAGGAATAGAAACTGGGGAAATGAGAAATACTCAAGTGGTAAAGGTAAAGGTGATCTGATAGGAGATAATAAGGAGAGTGTACCTCAGATTAAAAAAGAAATTCAGGAGGGTGAAAGGGACATGAAATGTTTCAAACGTTTTCATTGTAATAAACTAGGCCATGTAAAGTCACAATGTTGGTGGTTGAAGAAAAGCACTGGGAAGGCTGATGTGGGAAAACAGGATAATGCAGTAGGGTTTGTTAAAGTGGTAAAAGAAAGCCCAAGTGAAGCAAAGGAGGTGCAAAAGATTGTACAGCCTGATCAAGAGGTGATTGATAAGAAGGTGCCAGATCTCTTTAAAGGTATTTACTTGTGTGGGTAAAGTTTACGCATGTGTATCAGGAGGAGCAGGTAAATATGCCACAATTTTAAGAGATACGGGAGCTAGTCAATCATTAATGGTAAGAGATGAGGAGTTATGTAGCTTGGGAAGAATATTGCCAGAAAAGTTGGTAACATGTGGAATTCAGGGTGAGAGGAGTGTTCAATTGTATAAGGTAAGGTTGGAAAGTCCAGTGAAGAGTGGTGAAGTGGTAGTAGGAGTAATAGAGAAACTATCTTGTCCAGGAATACAGTTTATCTTGAGTAATGATACAACTGGATTGCAGGTGGGAGTGATGTCTACTTTGGTTGATAAGCCAATGGAAAATCAGACAACTGAAGTGTTGAAGGACGAATATCCTGGGATTTTTCCGGATTGTGTAGTAACACGGTTGCAAAGAAACAGGTTAAGACAAGAGGAAAATTCAAAGAGTGAAGATGAAGTTGAAGTGCAATTATCAGAAACGATTTTTGATCGGATGGTTGAAAATGAACAAGAACAGGTGGAGGATGAGGCGGATATTTTTAGTTCAGGAAAATTGGCGGAGTTACAACTGAAAGATGTAGAAATAAAACAGATGTATCAGAAAGCATACACGGATGAGGAATCTGAGTGTATACCAGAGTGTTATTACCGTAAAAATAATGTCTTGATGAAAAATGGAGACCTTTACAGATGCAGTCGGATGAAAAGTGGGCAGATGTTCATCAAGTAGTATTGCTGGTAGGGTATAGAAAGGAGGTGTTGCAAGTTGCACATGAGGTACCAGTGGGAGGTCATTTGGGAATAAGGAAAACTCAAGCTAAAATCCAGAAGCATAAAATTTTGTCAATCCTGTCACACTTGTCAAGTGATAGGGAAACCTCAAGCAGTGATAAAACCAGTGCCCTTAATACCCATTCCAGCATTTGAGGAACCTTTTACAAGGGTCCTAATTGATTGTGTAAGACTGCTTCCTAAAACGAAAAGTGGGAATCAATATCTTTTGACAATAATGGATGTGTCTACCAGGTATCCAGAGGCCATTCCAGTACGTAATATTACAGCTAAAAAGATTGTGGAGGAGTTACTTAAATTCTTTACTAGACATGGACTACCCACAGAAATACAATTGGATCATGGATCAAATTTTACCTCAAGTTTATTCAAAGATGTTATGGATAGCTTAGGAATGAAACAATTTAAATCAACCGCGTACCATCCAGAATCGCAGGGAGCGTTAGAAAGGTGACTTCAGACATTATAGACAATGTTGAGGGATTATTGTCACGATTATCCAGAGGATTGGGATAAAGGAATTCCATCCGTACTGTTTGCAATTAGGGATGCACCTAATGAGTCTACCAAATTCAGTCCTTTTTAACTCATTTTTGGTCATGAGGTAAGAGGACCACTTAAATTGATTCAGGAAAAATTGGTAAGTGAGAAATTGGAAATTACATTATTGGATTGCTTGTCAAATTTTAGGGAACGATTAAATAGAGCAGGTGAATTGGCGAGATAACATTTAAAAGTTGCACAAAATGTGATGAAACGGGTCGTGGACAAGAAATCCAAAGTTTGTAATTTTGCCAGTGGAGATAAAGTTTTAGTATTGTAAGGTGAGCCTTTAAAAGCAAGGTTTTGTGGACCTTATCAGATTGAAAGGAAATTAAGTGAGGTGAATTATGTAGTCAAAACACCAGATAGAAGGAAGACTCACCGAGTGTGTCATGTGAATATGCTTAAAAGGTACTTTGAAATGGAAGGAGAGAAAAAGGAGGAGGTTTTAATGATTCTAACTCAAAGTGATGAACCAAATCCAGATGACTGTGAATTTGACATACCTCAAAGTAAATTGGAAAATGAGGATGTTCTTAAAAATTGGAATAAATTGTTAAGTTACCTTCCAGAGGATAAACAAACTGACCTGAAAAAGTTATTGATATCACATGGGCAAGTTTGTGGAAATAAATTGGGAAGTACTAAAATTGGCTGTACATGATGGAGATGTGGGAAATGCTGTTCTAATCAAACAACATCCATACAGACTTAACCCTTTAAAATTGGCACAGGCTAACAAAGAGATTGAGAGTATGCTTAAAAATGGCATAATTGAAGTGGGTTGCAGCCAATGGAGCTCACCCATAGTGATGGTACCAAAACCAGACGGTACCCAACGGTTGTGTATGGACTATAGAAAGGTTAATGCAGTGACAAGAATGGACTCTTATCCTATCCCACGTTTGGAGGATTGCATTGAGAAAGTGAGACAATCAGCTTTTATTGCCAAACTGGATTTACTTAAAGGTTACTGGCAGGTACTTTTACCCGAAAGGGCAAAGGAGATTTCAGTTTTTGTGACTCCAGATGGTATATACTGATTCAAAGTTATGAAACTTATGAAAAAAGTTATGAAAGTTATGAAACACGGGCATGAAAAACGCCCCAGCTACATTTCAACGGTGAACTAACAAAGTTGTTTCAGGATTACCCAATTGTGCGGTATACATCGACGATCTGGTAATTTTCAGCCAGACATGGAAAGAACATTTAAAACATCTGATGGAGTTATTCGATCGACTTCAGGAGGCGAGTTTGGTAGTAAACCTAGCTAAAAGTGAATTTGGAAAAGTCCATGTCACTTTCCTTGAGGAGTTTCCAATACCCTCATCACAAAGGGAAATAATACGATTTCTTGGCATGAGTGCATTTGATTATATGTGAAAAAATGTTGTAAGCATGGTTGCTCTACTGATGGACTTGCTGAAGAAACGTCAAAACTTTCAGTGGGCAGCAAACTTTCAACAGGCATTTGACTGCCTGAAAGCTGTGATAACTGATGCTCATGTGTTGGAGAATTACAAGGGACTCTGTGATCAGATTGAACTAAAGTATCTGACTTTGAAGAGAAATGCCAAGGCGTAGAGAAATGGACGGATCGTGCAAAGACCTTCTTGATCAAAGAGACTGTCAATTGAGAAGAAGAACAAAAAAAATGGATTATATTATTATACCTGTTTGTGTGTGTTGTATTTTTAAACAAAAATGTATATTTACTGTGTGCATTTCTTAAAGGATAGTAAAAAGGTAAAAAAATAAACCATCTTGAAGTTGATGGTTGATTTCTTTTTCTTGGGGGGAGGTGTCATGTGAGACTACCTTTAAGAAATGGGTATTTAAGAAATGTACCTTTGATAAATGGGTATCAGTGATGTCAGAGTGTGGGTAAAAAGCTTTTTACTTTCGTTTTAGGCTGTGTTGCTGCAGTGTGTGTTTTAGTTTCGTTTTCAGAGCTGGATAGCTGCAGTCACAGCCAGAAGGTGTATTAGTCTCTCTCTCTCTCTCTGTAATAACTGATCTCAGTAGTGACTTTAACCTGATGTGCTTCAGTTTTAAAGATTTTTTTAAGTCTTCTGGGTGCTAAAAGGAAAGCTTGATGGATTACTTAGTGTTGTATTCTTTGGGGGTTGTATTTGAATTGATGGTTGCTAAGATGTTCACTGTATGTTTTAAAAAGGTTAACTTGAGTTCCTAGAATAAACATTGTTTTGGTTTTAAAAATATGTTTCCATTTCTGCTGTACCACACCTGTAGAGTGGGCCGTGTGCTCCCCATACCACAATCTATTAATAGTTGTGGGTCAGGTGAACCCCATGATACACTTTGGGGTTTTCTAAACCATGGCCCATAACAGGTGCCTCAACTTGCAGACAGCTCCACATCGAACACGTTCCCCTGGGCAAGGCACTTGTCCTAGGGGTTCTCGTCTACCTTGCTGCCAACTGGGCTCCACCTTTGCTGAGAATCACACAGTTGTTGCAGTGCGGAAAGAGGCCATTCGTCCAATGTGTGTGCACGAGCTCTCCAAATGAGCAACTCGCCTCGTGACACTCCCCTGTTTTCTTCCTGTAACCTTGCACATGCTTCAGATGACGGGACCGGAATTCTCCAGCCGTTGAGGTTCTCTTTTCCCGCTGGTAGCGCATCCCCACCCACGGGTCTCCTGGCAGCATGGGGGGGGGGGGGGGGGTGTGGCTCCAATGGGAAATCCCATTGACAAGCGGCAGGAAGAGAGATCCACGCAGCTGGAAACCGGAGAATATCACCCCAGATTTAAACCAGTGTTCTGGCGCGCCTGCATGCAACCAGTTAATTTTCTTTCAGAGAGGAAATTAAGCCTCTTGCAAACTAATACCAAAGAAATATTTAACATATGAGAGCAGCTATTAGAACGTTGAATGTGCTGAACCATTGATTATAATTTTGTTCGATAGCAGACTTCAGGTTTATTAAACTCATTATTATTCTGTCAACCTTATGTCACTTAATCTCTGG
Organism: Scyliorhinus canicula; assembly: GCF_902713615.1. Classification (NCBI taxonomy): domain Eukaryota; kingdom Metazoa; phylum Chordata; class Chondrichthyes; order Carcharhiniformes; family Scyliorhinidae; genus Scyliorhinus; species Scyliorhinus canicula. The sequence continues at coordinate 15,120,965 of NC_052146.1, forward strand.
GAGCTTTGCACCTCACATAATTTAAGCAAAGCATCGAACTTCTAAAATTGCTTCAAGAATTACATCAGATGTTAACCATTGCAGGAATGGTGTATTTTTTATTCTTTACTCACTTGCTCTTATGTTATATAGATTTGCATAGAATTTACAGTGCAGAAGGAGGCCATTCGGCCCATCAAGTCTGCACCGGCCCTCTGAAAGAGCATGCTACCTAGACCCCATCCCCATAACCCCGTCTAGGGGCAATTTATCACGGCCAATCCACCCAACCTGCACATCTTTGGACTGTGGGTGGAAACTGGAGCACCCGGAGGAAAACACGGGGCAGCAAGTGCAGACTCTGCACAGCCAGCCACCCTGATCCATATCCCATATCCCTGACTTCCTGAGTCTGGGATCCGTTAGGAATTTGCTTACAGTGTCCCGCAGCACCTACCACTGAGTTCTGGTGCTGCTGACACTCAGAGAGAGCTGCCAACCCAATCTGATGGAGTGGCAGCTCCCGAGGGCACGACTTCCTCCCAGGGAGGCCCAGACTTCTCTTGTTGTTGATGATCGCCATGGTCGTTGCTGCGGGGATGGGAGGGGTGTGTGGGGAGCGCTTATTTTCCATTGGTCAGTTTTTGGCCAGCTTTCTAGCTTGGGGAGGGGGGGGGGGGCGATCAGCATGCACCACCCTCCCCCCCGAAACAAATCCAGCCATATATATGGGGTGGTGGGCTCTGGCAACACCGACACATCAGCAATGGGTCTTGTCCAATCCAAATTCCTTGCTCTTTCTGTCTTTGGCTCTCTAATCATTCCAACTATTTAATACACCTAATACCAGTGGGCGAGATGTTCTCCGTTATCGAGGCATTATTTTGATTGAAGCAGCAGGGGAGCCAATAGGCTTCTCAAATCTACATCATCAAAACCAGATTATCCAGTCGCCTTTTATACGACTTTGCTACGCACAAATTGGCTACATTACAAAAGTAACTAAATTTCAGAAGGTACTTGATTGGTTGTAAAGCTCTCTGGGGGAGCCCAAGGTGATATACAAATGCAAATCTTTCTTTTCATGACTGATACAGTTTACTGTACACTCTGTGGGCGAAGTTTTCCGGCATTTCCTGTCGGCAGGATTTCCCCCTCCTGCCAATTATGCGTTCCCCAGGAACGGAGGGGGGGGGGGGGGGGGGGGGGGGGCACGCAAATCCCCACGGACAAGAAGGGGATGGGAAAATCCCACCGCCGCCGCCAAAAAATCCCCACCCTGTGTTTTGTACCTACTGCGCCTTTCTGTTCGTGATGTCAACATGTTAGTCAGAGAAAAGACAGCCATCTGTCTAAACAGTAAGGAAATGAACAGCAGTGTGAGAAAAATCAAGACAGCAAATTTCTAAGCATGCAAAGAAATCAAAGTTATAAAGGTGACATTGATCACTGTCTGTTGTAGAATGTTATTATTATGCACCTTCTCAATTAAATGCATTGCTGAAGTTGTCAGTCAGTGCTGTGACATCAATGGTTGTTGCTGTCTGTATGTATTTGTATTTAATGCCTTATTTCTGATTCCTTTCAGTTATTATTATTTAGATGTTTAACTAGCTACAGTCCATACGTATTTTAAACTTTTTTATATGGAAAATATTAACTTTCACAATGCATTTCGACTACCTTTTTGTGGTCATATCTTTTTGGCGATGAGGATAAAAGAACTCAGATAAAAGCAAATTACTGCGGATGCTGGAATCTGAAACCAAAAAGGAAATGCTGGAAAATCTCAGCAGGTCTGGCAGCATCTGTAGGGAGAGAAAAGAGCTAACGTTTCGAGTCCAATGACTCCTTGTCAAAGCTTTGTCGGCTCTTTTCTCTCCCTGCAGATGCTGCCAGACCTGCTGAGATTTTCCAGCATTTTCTTTTTACTTTCAACACAGAGTTTTGCCATGTTTACCGATGGAAGAGAGGATCGCAGCACCATGGCTATGTTTGTATCTGTCAGTGAGTTGGTGAAAGAGAACGAGAACTGGGCTGAATATGTGGAAAGGTTGGAAAACAGGGCGGCACGGTAGCACAGTGATTAGCACTGTTGCTTCACAGAGCCAAGGTACCAGGTTCGATTCCCGGCTTGGGCCACTGTCTGTGCGGATTTTTCACCTTCATCCCGTGTCTGCCTGGGTTTCCTCCGGTTTCCTCCCACAAGTCCCGAAAGACGTGCTTGTTAGGTGAAGCGGACATTCTGAATTCTCCCTCAGTGTACCTGACCAGCCGGTGGAATGTGGCGACGAGGGGCTTTTCACGGTAACTTCACTGCAGTGTTAATGTCAGCCTACTTGTGACGACAAAGGTGATTAAAATTAAACACCGGTAACATCTTCAAGTTAAGATCTCTCACTTTAGATGCCAGGGTCAGGTAAAATAAAATAAAACAATTTTCAACAAAATAAAACATGATAGCATCCCGTCAGGATTTCACAGCACAGGATGAGGACATTCAGCATGTCATGCCTGGGCCAGGCCTTTCAAAGAGCTCTCCAATTAATCCCACTCTCCCGCTCTCCATCCTCCCATTGACGCTGAGTTTGCAGCTACGGGTTTCAGAAAGCTCTCGGGCAGACCACGAATCTGTGTTTGTATTTTCCAGAAGCAAATGTCACACTGTCGGAAAACTGGCAACTGCCGGGAAACAAACTAAAAGCCCGCGTGGGAATTAACTGAAACAAAACCGTCGACTGACAAGTCGTAACGGACGTCTGAAAGATGTTGACACTTCAGAGTGCGAATGGAAGTTGACTGCTGCAGTTCAAGTAAGGTGTCAGGCAAATAGTGTTTTGTTCGAATAAAGTGTCAGGTGTCTGCAAATAGTGTTGATTTTTTCCCCCCTCTATTGTGACAGATTTGGTGACTAGAGGAGCAAAGGTGAGGAAATACAAAATTGACTGCAAACACGGTTTCCTGCTCGTTTTAGGTCAGATTGTCCTTGAGCAAATAGCATTTGCACCAAGTTGGGAGAGGGGGAAATAAACATCTAGGTGCTTTATGGCTGTAGGTTAGTTTCTATTAGTCTCGGAGGCGCACTTTGCTTCGCTGCAAGGGCTGAGGGAATGGAGAAGAATTGCTGAAGTTTTCACAGCAATTTTACTGTAACACTGTTTTATTCACTGAGTTACAGGGCAGGTGAGCTGGAACACTGCATTTATATTCATTCAAAGGCATCTTCAGAATGCCTGACTGCACCGCGATTCCATTCTATACTGCGATATTGAATTTTGTCAGTGACTTACTGTATTAACATCTTTTTCAAAAGCCCTTTCCCCTTGGCGCTCATGTATTGGTGAATAGCCGAGGTGGAACAAAATAGACCTTTCCCAGCTTATATCAGTACACGTCCAAAATCCGAAACCCAGAATGTGCCCCATTTCGGATTTTCCCAGGCTTTGGACAAGGGTTATGCTCTGTTCAGCCATTTAAAATGGAGCACATATCAGTTCACTGGAAAAATACAAAAGATAGCGGCCAGGGTTTTTTCGGTCCGGAGAGTGGCGGGATTCATCGTGAGCGGGAATGGAAATTTGTCGGACCAGCCAAAGGCGCACTGACCACGTGTCTGCGTGGATTTCCTCCGGGTGCTCCGGTTTCCTCCCACAGTCCAAAGACGTGCCGGTTAGGTGGATTGGCCGTGACAAATTACCCGGAGGAAACCCGCGCAGACACGGGGAGAACGTGCAAACTCGGCACAAACAGTGAGCCACTGGGGAATCAAAACTGGGACCCTGGCGCTGTGAAGCCACAGTGCTAACCACTGTGCTACTCCATTTTGAAGCACCCACTCTATTACTTTCCACATCGACGCTATCACCAAGAAAGCACAACGGCGCCTATACTTCCTCAGGAAACTAAGGAAATTCAGCATGTCCACATTAACCCTTACCAACTTTTACAGATGCACTATAGAGAGCATCCTATCGGGCTGTATCACAGCCTGGTATGGCAACTGCTCGGCCCAGGACCGCAAGAAACTTCAGAGAGTCGTGAATACCGCCCAGTCCATCACACGAACCTGCCTCCCATCCATGGACTCCATCTACACCTCCCGCTGCCGGGGGAAAGCGGGCAGCATAATCAAGGATCTCTCCCACTCGGCTTACTCACTTTTCCAACTTCTTCCATCGGGCAGGAGATTCAGAAGTCTGAGAACACGCACGAACAGACTCAAAAACAGCTTCTTCCCCACTGTCACCAGACTCCTGAACAACCCTCTTATGGACTGGCCTCATTAACACTACACCCTGTATGCTTCATCCGATGCCAATGCTTACGTAGTTACAGGGGCTGGTTTAGCTCACTGGACTAAATCGCTGGCGTTTAAAGCAGACCCAGCAGGCCAGTAGCACGGTTCGATTCCCATACCAGCCTCCCCGGACAGGCGCCGGAATGTGGCGACTAGGGGCTTTTCACAGTAACTTAATTGAAGCCTACTCGTGACAATAAGCGATTTTCATTTTGCTGTATATCTTGTGTTGCCCTATTATGTATTTTCTTGAATTTTGTTTAATTCCATTTTCTTCCCACATACTGAACGCTCCGTTGAGCTGCTTGCAGAAAAATACTTTTCACTGTACCTTGGTACACGTGACAATAAACAAATCCAATCCAATCCAATGAATTGCAACCAATAGTGAACATACTGTTTTCAAACTGCTGCTCTGCTTACTTAACACAAGACAAGCTACGAGGGGACCATATTAGACTCATAAATGTTTAAACTCCAGAAAGGATGCCCCTGAGATTATTTTTCTTTATCAAGGATCCTACCTTTGTTGTAGAGCGAGCCATCAAAGTAGTAGCTGCCTGTGTAATACCCTGTCGTGAGTTCCAAGAGGTGGCGGCCCCACGTGTTTCCTGCACCTGGAAAACTGGCCAAGGCCACAAGGCGCTTCGAGCGAGTGGGCATAAAATATCTGTCCATGCAACGGTTATCTGGAAAGAACAATTGTGCATTAATTGTGTGGACTAGCTGCAAGACGCACTGCAGCCATGCACCAAGGCTCTTTTGCCAAGCCCTCAGCTTCGACCACCTTGAAGGATAAGGGCAGCAGAGGTATGGAAGACAACCATGTCACACGCCATCCTGGCGTGGACCTACATCGTCACTCCTTCACTGTCGCTGGGTCAAAAATCCTGGAATACGGTCGTGGCTGAACCTCAACCTCCAACTCCACCTGTCCATGCGATCACCATATCCCTGATTCCCTCAGTGTCTGAAAAGCTTCCAAGCTCTGAATATACCGATCACCTCGACATCCACGGTTTGCTGTGGTGGAGAATTCTGAAGGTTCACGACCACTTCAGTGAAGAAATGACTCCCAAACGTAGTCCTAAATGACCGACTCCTTATTCTGAATCTCTAACCTCTAGTTCCAGGCTTCCCAGTCAGATGAAACATCCTCCTAATACTTCCCCTGTGACGCCCTTTAAAATGTTATCTGTTTCATTGAGATCACCTCATTCTTCTGAACTCAAGGGAATGTAGGCCCAGTCTACTCAGTCTCTCTCAGGTACAACACATTGGCTAGTTTACAATCACACTCTAGTTTCTCTTTCTTTGTATCTTATGCCACCTTTCACTGATTTTTAAACCCCTCCCTATCCTCAGGCTCACTCACCCTTCTCGGTAACATTATAAATATTTTCCTTTATTCCAGTACCATCTTTAACTTCTTTCATTAGAGACCACTGAACCGCATTTCATTTCTAATTTCTTAAGGAATGCCTCAGCATTATAAGTTTTGAATTCATTCTTTATATCTGTGACTGCCCTTCTGCTACTGTATCTTTTTCCTACCTCCTTTCCACTATTGTACCTTTTAGTTTCCCAATCAGCCCTCTCACCCCTCATACCGATACAGTTTGCTTTGTTCACATTTAAGGACAATTTCCGGACTGAACTTAATCACTCTCAAACTCAGTGTACAATTCCAGCATATTTCTCTATTACTGCGCGGTTATTAATTAACTCTGTCTCATTGCACAAAATCTAAAGCAATCTGTTTCTTGATGGCTCCTTGGCATACTAATCTCGAAAACTATTTTGAATGCATTCCATGAACCATGAACAGTAGAATTGGTTTCTACTTTTGCGGGGAGGAAGGGGTTGGAGGGAGGCTCCTAATTTACTCCCGCTATTGTTTCCCCAAACTAATTTTTAATCTTATTTTTTGGAGATAAAGGCCGGAATTCTCTGGATGTTAGAATTCTCTTTTCCCGCCAGCAGCGCACCCTCGCCCATGGGTTTCCCGGCGGTGTGGGGCCGCTTCAATGGTAAATCCCATTGACAAGTGGCGGGAGTCGAGTATCCTACCGCCAGGGAATGATGCGCCTCTGAGCAACATGCGGCTGGGTGACCCAGGAATCCAGCCCAAGGTTCCACATTTCTATCGTCTTTGTGCCCCCCTTTATGATCAACAGGACAAATTCTCCTTTTTTAAATTTTGTCGATCTCTTCTAAAGTCAAACACTGTGGAATATTTAATTCCGAATTTCGTTGCAAATATTTCATGCATTCAGATACAGTGGGCAGGATTCTCCCATCCCACGGCAGAGTGTCCACGCCGTCGTAAACACCGTCGCGTTTTATGACGGTGTGAATGGGCCACTGCCAGGACTAATTCTGACCCCTACGGGGGGCCAGCACGGCGCTGGAGCGGTGCGAACTGCTCCAGCGGCCGATCCCGGCATGAACTGCGCGCCACGGGCTCCGCGCATGCGCAGTAGTGCCAGCACCAAAGCGCACATGCGCAGTGGCCTCCTTCAACATGCCGGCCCCAACGCAACATGGCGCAGGACTACAGAGGCCCGGCGCATAGGAAAGGAAGCCCCCAGCCAGAGAGGCCGGCCCACCGATTGGTGGGCCCCGATCACAGGCCAGGCTGCACTGGAGGCCCCCCCCCCCCCGGGTGGGCGCCCCCTCTCCCCCACCCTCCCACCCCACAGGTCGCCACCCGATCCTTCCACGCTTAGTTCCCGCCGGCTCAGAGCGGTTTAGAACGATGCCGGCGGGACTCAGCGTTTCCACGATGGCCGCTCAGCCTATACCAGCCCGAGAATCGGCGGGCCGGCCACGTGGAGTGGCCCCTAACCGGCGCCGCGCCAAACACGTCAGCTCTGCGGAGAATCGCGTGCCGACGTCGGGGCGGCGTGGCTCGGTCGCGGGGATTCCCTTCACTATTTCCTCCAGATGTCACCGTGGTGACGGATGCCCAATTTCCATAAGCCCGCTGTCCCTTCCTGATCCACGATGTTGATTTACCCTAATTATTATTCTTCACTACAGGCTTGATATTTGATGATTTTATTGCTTTCGAAATTACCGTTTCCTGAACTGCTCCCACCTCCACCCCATATCAATCAGCTCTTCTGTGATGTTTAAATATTTTAATCTTCACCACTAATATTCACCTGAAGTGTCTTCCATCAACAGGGGCCTAGTTTAATGGCCACCAATGGAAAAGCTTGGGGAGGTCCCTGATTAATAGGATTCAGTACCACAGCACATTTGCCCCGTTGCCCATGAGTGAACTGGAAACGAAAGAAGACACAGGCTTGGCTGATGTTGTCAGCCCATTGAAGAAAGTGAGGAAATGCATTTATATAGCACCTATCAGTATCACAGTATGCCCCAAAGTGCTTTAGGGACTAGAAGGAGCTTTTGAAGTGGAGCCACTGTTGAAATCTGGGAAATACGGCAGCCAGTTTGTGAACAGCAAGCTCACATCAACAGAATACTGGTGCTGATCAAGTCATTTGATTTAGTGACGTTGGTTGAGAGATAGATATTGACCGGGAGATTTAGGGAAGATTTGAGGGAAAACATTTTCACCCAGTGGCTGGCGGGAATCTGGAACTCACTGCCTGAAAGGTGGTTGGGGTTGAGGACCCTCACAACATTTAAGAAGCCCTTGGTGGCCAGTACTGACACGATGGGCCGATTGGCCTCTTTCTGTGCTGTAAACTCTGTGACTTTTTTAATGAGGCAAATACAACTTCAAAATGATAAATGAGGTGGTCAAAACAAAAGAAGGAACAATGTAAAATGTGTCAGGAAAACAAAGTTTTAAGGGATTTATATTTGTATTGGTAACATTAGAAATAAGGTATCATTTTAAGTGGGTTTAATTTAATTTTCCTGTGCCTGGAAGGTTAAAGCCTACAGTTAAATTCATGCTGGACAAATGTTGGGTAAGTGCCAAACTTTCTATCGTGCCTAGAGGGGGCAACGGTGTAAAAAATAAATAATAGGCATAAACATGTGGCTTTGCTTCGTAACAGGAGGCCCACTTCCTAGAGGCAAGCACTTTCCTTTGTTATTAGTTTTAACTGGATACAGAGCAATAGGTAGTGAGCAAGAAGGCATATCTCATATCTCTGGCTAGAATCAGTTGGTTTTGGAAGGCTAAAGAGGAAACACCTCTCTCAGTTGTGCTGTAAGAAAAACCATACCATGGAGTATTGCGCAGCTAATTAAGGAACCTAGAGAAATTAAGAGACGTATCCAAGAAGCATGGAGTCAAACAGAACAGAGGAATCTGGGAACAAGAAGATATTATTGTTCAGTAAAACCATAAAGTGTTGAAAAAGCATTGAATCATGAGAGGCCAGAAAGATATCTGCAGTACTGCTAAGGTTTGTGAGACATTACTACAGGTTGTTAGACATTATTTGTAAGAATCGAGTAAACCAATGCTGGATCTCAGAGTTTGTCTGGAAGCCTGGAAGACAAAGGAATCCTAAAAAGTGTTGGTGTAAAATCCCGGACTGGATTCTCTGTTAAAAGTGGAGCAGAAGCTTTGTTTGAAAGTATCATTGGAAATTGTGGACTGGATTTTGGAATGCACATCGCTAATGGAACGCATTATTCTGAACGGAGATTTTAAAGCAGGCTTTGGGAGTGGAGCTTGGAATCTCTCATATGACCATCATCTGTGGGGATTCTGAGGAGACATCCACAGACTTTCATTTAGGGTAGAGAGTGAAAAGTGCATTTGACCCCTGTCATTTTATGTGTTTTAAAGCAACTTTGTGTTAATGAGACCAATGTATCTTTCGATGTACTTTGTAAACCGTTTAATCACAAGATCTGTGTGTATTTAAGTTAAGGGGAGAGTAAAGATGTATTGTATCATAATCCAATTTGTCCGTGTTCAATAAATGTTTTCTCTTGTTGTTAAAACTAATTAGCGGTCTTGTGATTCTCTTGCTCCACGTTTTATTAAAAAAATGTAAAAGTTACGGGGCTGGATTCTCCGTTTCTGCGGCTAATTGCCGGCTCTAATGGAGAATTTTCAGGAGGTTTACGACCAAAAAATCGGCGCCAGCTGCTCACCGATTCGGGGACCCATCAGCGGCTAGCAGCAGCGCCGGGCGAACTCCCGGCTCCTGTCCCGAAAACGACCGGAGAATGGCCGGGTCCCTGGCTGTGCATGCGCACAGCTCATGACCTGCAGCGGTTGCACTGTACAACATTGGGCCGGCCGTGTGCGGACCTGACTCGCCATCCGTGACCTCACAGGCCACCCTCTGGCCAACCCCCCTCCAGTCCCCCCAGCTCCCTGGCCAGCGGCACGGATCCTGGCCGTGTGTAGCGGCGCTGGACACAGTCCGCAGCCGCCATGCCGGTTTCCCGACTGCTGAGATCGCACGTGTCATCGTCAACTCGGCCCATCGGGGTGAAGCATCATGGGAGGGCCTTCCGATGACGTGCCAACGCCGTTACAGCGCGCAACGTGATTATGCCATTTCCGAGCGGGGAGCATGGTTAATCGGCACCAGCCCCAATTTGGACGTCGGAGTCGATTCTCCGCCCGGTAACCAATTACGATATCGGAGTCGGGCATCGGAGGTATTTGATACAAGGGCTGAGGGGTCGGCTCTTACTGAGCATCTACCTTCCCGAGGTCTTTTGAGCCAGGGTTCCCGTCCAGTTATAACATCAACTGGGATTGTAACAAACGGAAATGGACACAAAACTGACAGGAAAGGATTAAAGGCAGGAGTAGCTCATGTGCTACTGTATTGAAAACCTGACTGTTCGGTACGATTGGTGAATTTTCATTCAAACAGAGTATTTATTCTTCCATTCCGAATATTCAACCTAATGGAATTTGAATCTTGCTTCGCAAACTCACAAGTGAGTTACTATCGACAATTCTCTTAGACATAATGATTTTTTTTTTTTTTAATTTAGAATATCCAATTCATTTTTTCCAATTAAGGGGCAATTTAACGTGGCCAATCCACCTAACGTGCACATCTTTGGGTTGTGGGGGTGAAACCCACGCAGACACGGGGAGAATGTGCAAACTCCTCACAGACAGTGACCCAGGGCCGGGATTCGAACCCGGGTCCTCAGCGCCGTAGGCAGCAATGCTAACCACTGTGCCACCGTGCCGCCCTCTTAGACATAATAATAATCACTTCCTGTCACAAGTAGGCTTCAATGAAGTTCCTGTGAAAAGCCCCTAGTCGCCACATTCCGGCGCCTGTTCGGGGAGGCCTGTATGGGAATGGGACCCTCAAGAGTATTGAAAGTCAGAGAGATCTCGGTGTACAGGTCACAGGCCACTGAAAGGGGCAACACAGGTGGAGAAGGTAGTCAAGAAGGCATACAGCTGGCTTGCCTTCATTGACCGGGGCATTGAGTATAAGAATTGGCAAGTCATGTTGCAGCTGTATAGAACCTTAATTAGGCCACACTTGGAGTATAGTGTTCAATTCTGGTCGCCACACTACCAGAAGGATGTAGAGGCTTTAGAGAGGGTGCAGAAGAGATTTACCAGGATGTTGCCTGGTATGGAGGACATTAGCTATTAGGAGCGGTTGAATAAACTTGGTTTATTCTCACTGGAACGATGGAGGTTGAGGAGCGACCTGATAGAGGTCTACAAAATTATGAGGGGCATAAATAGAGTGGATAGTCAGAGACTTTTCCCCAGGGTAGAGGGGTCAATTACTAGGGGGCATAGGTTTAAGGTGCGAGGGGCAAGGTTTAGAGTAGATGTACGAGGCAAGTTTTTTGCATCGAGGGTAGTGGGTGCCTGGAACTCGCTGCCAGAGGAGGTGGTGGAAGCAGGGACGATAGTGACATTTAAGGGGCATCTTGACAAATACATGAATAGGATGTGAATAGAGGGATATGGTCAGGAAGTGTAGAAGATTGTAGTTTAGTCGGGCAGCATGGTTGGCACGGGCTTGGAAAGCCGAAGGGCCTGTTCCTGTGCTGTACTTTTCTTTGTTCTTCGTTCTTTAAGCCAGCTATTTAGCCCAGTGGGCTAAACCAGCCCCTAAACATAGTAAATCTATGAGGGTCGGGCAGTGACTACAACCATTAGCTTCCCGTTGGCAGCAGTACTGGGCATCACTGATGAGAAATGAACTCATCCCACGTCACCAAAAGCACACTGGTCTGGAGATGACGGGCGGGATTCTCCGATCCCCCAGCCACGTGTATCTCGGCAGTGCACCGTTTGCTGGCGGAGGAATTCCCTCTTCCCACTGCTTATCATTGGGATTTCCCACTGAAGCCACCCCATGCCGCTGGGAAACTTGTAGGACGGGAAGAAGAATCCTGGCGACCAGAGAATTCTGCCCCTATGGCTCCCCAATTTAATGGCAGCCTCTAAAGTGACCAACATCAACATCACTCTTCTAGGCAAGAAAGAGGCTCTTGCCATGAAGAATGGTTAGGGATGTATAATGAGAAAAGGCACCAATTGTTGGGAGTTACTAGATAAGGTTATCTAGGATTACTAGATAAATCTTCATGCATGTTACAAAGAGAAAACTAAAAAAAAAAACAACACGAGGAGCTGGACTGAATGTTCCAACGTGGGTCCTGCCCATTGGCTGGAGAAAAACATGTCTTCGGTCGGCCCAGGGGTGATGGGCTCGAATGGTCAGGTACTTACCTGGTCAGCTACCGGTCTTTCCAGGGATTTAGGATCTGGCAGAAGAATTCTTCTCCCCAAGTGGCCGGTAGTTCTCCATTGCCAGCGGAGTCACTCAGAATGGTGGCTGCTGGCAGTCATATCGTGATCATGGCTTCCTTGGAGGGAGGTGAGTTGTGCAGGTCAGCAGCCCTGATGAGGGGGAAGGAGGTATTTGATACAAGGGCTGAGGGGTCGGCTCTTACTGAGCATCTACCTTCCCGATGTCTTTGAAAGAGGTAGCCCGCCCGGGAACGTTGGCAGGATGGCCTTCATGAGGCATGGAAATTCCACGCGGGTTTGAGAGAAACTCTGAGCCACCACCAAATCCTGGTGAGCTCAGGCATAATAATATGGCTCAAAAGTGAGGCCTAGTTTGCCAATAAAGAGTGGGAGGCATTTTGATATTTTGTGCATTTTTGACATTCTGTGAGGCCTTTCTTTGATTCTGTACAATTTGTCTTATCTTTATACTTGCGTTAAAATGTAACCAGTTGTGAGGCGGACCAATGTACTGAGCTGAAAACCAGCCAGTCGGAACATGAAGGACGGGGGACAATGTGATGGAGGGAGAACAGCCCTGACTGCAGGCATCAATGCTGAGGCTTATATGTATATTTTGTACTAAACAAGGACACATACACAAGCAGATACAGACATGTTAAGACTTATCACCGGGGCGATGACTAACCACCTGTCTACAGAAGCTGACCTGCACAATGGCCTCTCAAGGATGTGTGACTAGCTTTCTTCCTGCCTTATCAAAAAACAGAAAAGACATCCACCCCCGGCAGGTACCTGGAGCACCTTGCTGACAGCAGGAAATGATTACATGCAAATAGTGTTTGCAAGGTCAAGGTAAGATCGATGATTGGATGGCTTCCACCGCCATTTGAATATATCCAATGATTGAGCAGCCATAGCTCCCTCAGGTAGGGAACTCCAAAGATTCACAACACTTTAGGTGAACAAATTTCTCCTCAACCCAGTCCTAAATGTCCCAACGTTTATCCCGAGACTGTGATGTGGTCAGAGCCAAGGAAAACATTTTCTCCGCGTCTAACCTGGGTCAGGCATAAACCAAGACAGCGCTCTGTTGAAAAAGATTGTTCCACATTTCAGTGATTCCTCGATTCTGGCAGGAAGCCACGCTGACAGGAAGCTGGGATTGGAGACAGGGCAGCAATGCTGTAACCCAGACTCTCTAACCTGTGCTCCCTGTCAACAGTGACGCCCAGTGGGACCTGACATCACCGATTCTGATCTGCTTTAAATATTTCTGATTATAATAAAGACATATTTTTACTTTTACATTGGACGAACAGAAATTGTCTCCAGCAAAACATTGGGCTGGCTGAAGCCATTGTCTTTAGACCCCGTCCCAATCACCATTCTCTGATCACTGTTTTCATGACCCCCCCCCCCTCGGAAACGGTTTGAAGCGGAGTACGGCCTTTCGCAACCTTGGTGTTGTGGTTGACTCAGAGAAGAGTCTCCAGCACATATAATCCGAGACTGCCTACATTCACTTACTATACCATCACCCAACTCCAGCCTTATCTCAACCATTGTTGAGAACCTCATTCATGTGGTTAACTCCTCGAGTCTTGACTATTCTAATCCTCTCATGGCTGGCCTCCAAACTTCCCATCCAAAGCTCTATTGCCTGGATCTTAACTTGCACCAAATGCCGTTTACTCACCATCCCCTGCATTTGCTGGCTCCACGATAGCTCCCGTTTCCAGCGACACCCGAAGTTTAAAATTCTCACCCATGCTTTCAAATCTCTCCATGTCCTTACCCCTCCCAAACCAGTGCTACAAGCCGTCGAGACCTCTACGTTCCTTTAATTCTGGTAACACTGCATTGCGCTCCCCCCACTTTATTACAGCTCGCCCATTGGTGGCCTTGCTACAGCTGCGTCGTCCCTCAGCTTTGGAATACTCTCCAAACTTTTCAGCCTCTCTACCCTTCACAGATCCTTTCAATATTCTTAAAATCTCCCCCTTTCTTCAAACTTTTTCATCTCACCTTCAGCATCAAAATTCCTTTACTAATGATGCTGTTCTTAAGGCCCTGGTACTTTTTGCTATGTTAAAGGTTCAATATAAATGGTACTTGTTATTGCTGCTTTCTTCTCACTCACAGTGTGTGGGATCACTCTATGCCCCCCCCCCCCCCCCCTCAGTTGTATTGTCCAGTCAAGGTCTTTATCTTCAGTAAATTATCTGCCGGCTGTCCTTCGGTCAGTAACATTCTCGCCTCCGAGTCAGAGGGTAGTGGGCTCAAGGCTCGCTCCAGGGATGTGAGCACATAAATCTCGACTGACACTGGATTGAGGGAGAGCTGCAATGTCGGAGATGCTGTCTTTTGGGAGTGGGATTGAACTGAGGTCGCGTCTGCCCTCTCGACTCAAAGAACCGACAGGGGAGCTCTCCTTATTGCCCTGGCCAATATTTATCCTTCAACCAGCATCACCAGTTGTCGCTTTGTTGCTTGCGGGAGCTTGCTGTGCTCAAACTGACTACTGATTTCCGCACGTCGCGCTAGCAACGATGCTTCATTGGCTGCGAAGCGCTTTGCTTCATGCTGAGGTTGTGAAAGTTGCTATATAAATGCACGTTTTTCCTTTCAATATTTCTACACGTGCCTTCACCAAATGGCAATTTTAAAAAGCAGCGAACATTATAATGTGAATTATACCTTGTACTTGCGTTTGATAAACGACAAAGTATTCTTCGTTCCCACAGTTTTCGTACTCCTCACCAGCACATTTCTCCGCACACTGGTGTTCATCCTCTGCCTCATGCAGCGTGAAGTGCCGGGTGGGGAATCCACAGCGACAGGCAGCTCCTGCCAGTACAGCCAAAGTGTATTCCTGCAGAAGGAAATCACCGCACCTTTACATCAAGCTGAGACCGTCGTTACAAACTAGCTTTCACCTGAACTTTGGTGAATGGATTGAACCCGGAGCCGGCAGAAAGGCACATGACATGTATAAGGCAATATTTAAAACCCTTGTTAGAATCTCCACCTTCCGAGGGCTCCACGTGAATTAGTTTTTGTTTATTCATTCATGGGATGTGGGCGGCGCTGGCTGGGCCAGCATTTATTGCCCATCCCTAATTACCCTTCAACTGGGTGATTTGCTCAGCCATTCGAGGGCAGTTAAGAGTCAACCACAATGTTATGGGTCTGGGGGTCACACGTCAGCCAGGCCAGGCAAGGACGGCAGATTTCCTTCCCGAAAGGACATTAGGTTTTTACGACAATCAACAATGGTTTCATGGTCATCGTTAGACTTTTGATTTCAGATTTTTATTGAAATCAAATTTCACCATCTTCCGTCCGGATGGGATCTATCCCAGGTTACTGAGGGAAGCTGGGGCCTTAACAGATATCTTTGCAGCATCCTTGAGCACGGGTGAGGTCCCGAAGGACTGGAGAATTGCTAATGTTGTCCCTTTGTTTAAGAAGGGTAGCAGGGATAATCCAGAGACTTATAGACCTGTGAGCGTGACGTCAGTGGTAGGCAAACTGTTGGAGAAGATACTGAGGGATAGGATCTATTCACATTTGGAAGAAAATAGACTTATCAGTGATAGGCAGCATGGTTATGTGCAGTGAAGGTCATGTCTTACAAACGTAATATAATTCTTTGAGGAAGTGACAAAGTTAATTGATGAGGGAAGTGCTGTAGATATCATATACGTGGACTTCAGTAAGGCGTTTGATAAAGTTTCCCATGGCAGGTTGATGGAAAAAGTGAAGTTGTATGGGGTTCAGGGTGCACTAGCTAGATGGATAAAGAACTGGCTGGGCAACAGGAGACAGAGAGTAGTGGTGGAAGGGAGTGTCTCAAAGTGGAGAAAGGTGACTCGTGGTGTTCCACAGGGATCCGTGCTCGGACCACTGTTGTTTGTGATATACATAAATGATCTGGACGAAGGTATAGGTGGTCTGATGAGCAAGTTTGCAGATGATACTAAGATTGGTGGAGTTGCAGATAGCGAGGAGGACTGTCAGAGAATACAGCAAAATGTAGATAGATTGGAGAGTTGGGCAGAGAAATGGCAGATGGAGTTCAATCCAGGCAAATGCGAGGTGATGCATTTTGTAAGATCTAATTCAAGAGCGGACTATATGGTCAATGGAAGAGTCCTGGGGAAAATTGATGTATAGAGAGATCTGGGAGTTCAGGTCCATTGTACCCTGAAGGTGGCAACGCGGTCGATAGAGTGGTCAAGAAGACATACAGCATGCTTGCCTTCATCGGACAGGGTATTGAGTACAAGAGTCGGCAGGTCATGTTAATAGTTGTATAGGACTTTGGTTAGGCCACATTTGGAATACTGCGTGCAGTTCTGGTCGCCACATTGCCAGAAGGATGTGGATGCTTTAGAGAGGGTGCATAGGAGGTTCACCAGGATGTTACCTGGTATGGAGGGTGCTAGCTATGAAGAAAGGTTGAGTGGATTAAGATTGTTTTCGTTGGAAAGACAGAGGTTGAGGGGGGACCTGATTGAGGTCGACAAAAGTGTGAGAGGTATGGACAGGGTGGATAGCAACACGCTTTTTCCAAGAGTGGGGATGTCAATTACAAGCGGTCACGATTTCAAGGTGAGAGGGGAAAAGTTTAAGGGAGATGTGCGTGGAAAGTTTTTTATGCAGAGGGTGGTGGGTGCCTGGAACGCTTTACCAGCGGAGGTGGTAGAGGCGGGCACGATAGCATCATTTAAGATGCATCTAGACAGATATATGAAGGGGCGGGGAAAAGAGGGAAGTAGATCCTTGAAAAATGGGCGACAGGTTTAGATAAAGGATCTGGATCGGCACAGGCTGGGAGGGCCAAAGGGCCTGTTCCTGTGCTGTAATTTTCTTTGTTCTTTGTTCCGTGGTGGGATTTGAACCTGGCTTCCCGGGTCACTAGTCCAATGACAATACCAGTGTGCCATCACCTCCCCCTTTGGATACCTCGCCCAAGAGCAATAAGGCAGTGGCAGCACCTTCTGACCTGTCGTCTTCCAGACATGATGTTAAACCAACACTGCCCCCCGTTCCTCCCACCCTTCGCAGATACAAAAGATCGCATGGCATCAGAACGGGAGCGGTGTCCTGATCAACATTTACACCAAATGCAGGCCATCCAGTGGTGTATCACATTGATGTTCATGGGATCTTGCTGTGCATAAATTGGCTGCCACGTTTCCTACAGTGACTACACTTCATGAGCTGTAAAAGGCTTTCGTGAAGTCCCGAGGTTGTGAAAGGTGCCATATCAATGCAAGTTCCTGCTTTCCAGCAAGGCCATGTTCAGCTCATCGTTGGCCAGAGGGGTTTGCCCCTCAATTGATATGAATATTTCAACCCAATATTCGAGAAAGCAATAGACTGAAGATGGTGAAAATGAAGGGTGGCAAATTGATTTCAAATTGGTGAAGTAGACTTTGTAATATTGTTGAAGCATCGGACATGGCTTCACCACTGGGCCACTGAACATGGAAGGGTTTGTCAGGGCAAAATTCATCAACAAGGGATGGAGCTGTCTTCAGATAATTACAGAGTTGTATTAATGGTGGATTTAAGAAGGGCTTTGGGGCCTAGATCCTAGAAGAAGGTAGGATACATGATGGAAAATCGGTGGTTTATCCACAGACACAATTTTGTGTGAAGCCGAGTCGCACCCACCCATCAAGCATTAGGCTGTTGTCAAAGAATCGTACAACCCAGCAGGAAGGGCATTCGGTCCACAATGTCTGTGCTAGCTCTTTGAAAGAGCTTTCCGACTGTTCTCTCTTTCCCTATAACTCGGAAAACCTAATTTCTTCAAGTACTTGTCCAGATTCCAATTCAAGTTGCTTCTGAGTTTGCTTCCACCATTCCCGATCAATATAACTTGCTCGTGCAAAGAAAAATCTCATCTCACTTCTGGTTATTTTGCCAATCACTTTAAATCTGCACCCTCTCATTAACAATCCATCCTCGATTGGAAACAATTTCTCCTCTTGGCTCCCCAGAGACAACCCTTGGATTTTCTAACCTGTCCCTGGCATCTAAAGTGAGAGATCTTAAATTGAAGATGTTACTGGTGTTTAATTTTAATAATCTTTATTGTCTCAAGTAGGCTTACATTAACACTGCAATGAAGTTACTGTGAAAAGCCCCTAGTCGCCACACTCTGGCACCTGTTCGGGTACACAGAGGGAGAATTCAGAATGTCCAATCACCTTGCAGTACGTCTTTCGGGACTTGTGGGAGGAAACCGGAGCGCCCGGAGGAAACCCACGCAGGCACGGGGAGAACGTGCAGACTCCGCACAGACAGTTACCCAAGCCGGGAATCGAACCTGGGACCCTGGCGCTGTGAAGCAAGTGTGCTAACCACTGTGCTACCATGGACAAGCAGGAAGGCAGCGGTATCCCACAGCCACAGCTACAACCAGGAAAGGTAGGGAGAAGAATGGAATGGACAGTGAGTGGGAGAATGAGGCAATGATAGTTCAGAAATAGTCGGAGAAATCTTGGGTTGGAGTAGTCAGAATTAAATAGTAAGATGTGAGTTGGATAAAGATTATTCTGTGGGAATCGTCGTCTGAGGTACAATTGAATAGAAACATAGAATTCTCACAGTATAGGTGGCCATTCAGCCCAGCGAGTCTGTATCGACCCTCTGAAATAGCACCCTACCAAGCCACACCTCTACCCTACCCCCTGTAATCCCATAACTCCACCCAACCTGCACATCTTTGGACACCAAAGGGCAATTTTGCATGGCCAATCCACCTAACCTGAACATCTTTGGACTGTGGGAGGAAACCAGAGCATTGGTGAGGTACTAAATGAATACTTTGCATCAGTATTCACCAAAGAGAAGGAATTGGTGGATGTTGAGTCTGGAGAAGGGTGTGTAGATAGCCTGGGTCACATTGAGATCCAAAAAGATGAGATGTTGGGCATCTTGAACAATATTAAGGTGGATAAGTCCCCAGGGCCTGATGGGATCTACCCCAGAATACTGAAGGAGGCTAGAGAGGAAATTGCTGAGGCCTTGACAGAAATCTTTGGATCCTCACTGTTTTCAGGTGATGACCTGGAGGACTGGAGAATAGCCAATGTTGTTCCTTTGTTTAAGAAGGGTAGCAAGGATAATCGAGGGAACTACAGGCCGGTGAGCCTTACGTCAGTGGTAGGGAAATTACTGGAGAGAATTCTTCGAGACAAGATCTACTCCCATTGGGAAGCATGTGGTCGTATTAGCGAGAGGCAGCATGGTTTTGTGAAGGGGAGGTCGTGTCTCACTAACTTGATAGAGTTTTTCGAGGAGGTCACAAAGGTGATTGATGCAGGTAGGGCAGTGGATGTTGTCTATATGGACTTCAGTAAGGCCTTTGACAAGGGCCCTCATGGTAGACTGGTACAAAAGGTGAAGTCACACGGGATCAGAGGTGAGTGGCGAGATGGATACAGAACTGGCTAGGTCATAGAAGGCAGAGAGTAGCAACGGAAGGGCACTTTTCTGATTGGAGTGCTGTGACTAGTGGTCACAGTAAGAAGTCTTACAACACCAGGTTAAAGTCCAACAGGTTTGTTTCAAACACGAGCTTTCGGAGCACGGCTCCTTCTTCAGGTGAATGGAAAGGCTTGTTCCAGAAATGTTTATATAGACACAGTCAGAGATGCCCCGGAATGCGAGCACCTGCAGGCAATCAAATCATCAAGATGCAGAGAGAGAGGTAACTCCAGGTTAAAGAGGTGTGAATTGTCCCAAGCCAGTTCAGTCGGTAGGCCTCTGCAAGTCCAGGCTTGTTGGTGGGGGCCGAATGTAATGCGACATGAATCCCAGATCCCGGTTGAGTCCGCATTCATGCGTGCGGAACTTAGCTATAAGTTTTTGCTCAGCAATTTTGCGTTGTCGCGTCTCCTGAAGGCCTCCTTGTAGAATGCTGACCCGGAGATCAGAGGCTGAATGTCCTTGACTGCTGAAGTGTTCCCCAACTGGAAGGGAACAGTCCTGCCTGTTGATAGTCGCACGATGCCCGTTTATTCGTTGTCGCAGTGTCTGCATGGTCTCGCCAATGTACCACGCTTCGGGACATCCTTTCCTGCAGCGTATGAGGTAGACTACATTGGTCGAGTCGCACGAGTATGCGCCGCGTACCTGGTGGGTGGTGTTTCCACGTGTAATGGTGGTGTCCATGTCGATGATCTGGCATGTCTTGCAGAGTTTACCCTGGCAGGGTTTTGTGGTGTTGTGGTTGCTGTTCTGAAGGCTGGGTAATTTGCTGCAAACAATGGTTTGTTTGAGGTTGCGCGGTTGTTTGAAGGCCAGTAGTGGGGGTGTGGGGATGACCTTGGCAAGATGTCCATCCTCGCTGATGATGTGTTGGAGGCTGCGAAGAAGATGTCGTAGTTTCTCCGCCCCAGGAAAGTACTGGACGACGAAGGGTACTCTGTCAGTGGTGTCCCGTGTTTGTCTTCTGAGGAGGTCGGTGCGGTTTTTTTGGTGTGGCGCGGTGGAACTGTCGATCAATGAGTCGAGCGCCATATCCCGTTCGTACGAGGGCATCTTTCAGCATCTGTAGGTGTCTGTTGCGCTCCTCCTTGTCTGAGCAGATCCTGTGTATACGGAGGGCTTGTCCATAGGGGATGGCTTCTTTAATGTGTTTCGGGTGAAAGCTGGAGAAGTGGAGCATCGTGAGATTATCTGTGGGCTTGCGGTAAAGCGAGGTGCTGAGGTGACCGTCCTTGATGGAGACGAGTGTGTCCAAGAATGGAACTGAATTTGGAGAATAGTCCATGGTGAGTTTGATGGTGGGATGGAACTTATTGATGTCATCGTGTAGTCGTTTCAGTGATGTCTCGCCGTGGGTCCAAAGGAAAAAAATGTCATCGATGTATCTGGTGTATAGCATCGGTTGAAAGTCCTGTGTGGTGAGGAAGTCCTGTTCAAACTTGTGCATGAAGATGTTGGCATATTGAGGTGCAAATTTGGTCCCCATGGCTGTTCCGTGCGTCTGGATGAAGAATTTGTTGTCGAAGGTGAAGACGTTGTGGTCTAGAATGAAACGGATGAGTTGCAGAATTGCGTCTGGAGATTGGCAGTTGTCGGTGTTGAGGACTGAGGCTGTTGCAGCAATGCCGTCGTCATGGGGGATGCTGGTGTAGAGTGCCGAGACATCCATTGTGACGAGGAATGTTCCTGGTTCAACTGGTCCATGGGTGCTGAGTTTCTGTAGGAAGTCCGTCGTGTCGCGACAGAAGCTGGGTGTACCTTGTACGATGGGTTTCAAGATGCCCTCGATGTGGCCAGAGAGGTTCTCACACAGGGTCCCATTGCCTGAAACGATAGGACGGCCTGGTGTGTTGGCCTTGTGTATTTTCGGGAGGCAGTAGAGAAACGACTACACGATGACATCAATAAGTTCCATCCCACCATCAAACTCACCATGGACTATTCTCCAAATTCAGTTCCATTCTTGGACACACTCGTCTCCATCAAGGACGGTCACCTCAGCACCTCGCTTTACCGCAAGCCCACAGATAATCTCACGATGCTCCACTTCTCCAGCTTTCACCCGAAACACATTAAAGAAGCCATCCCCTATGGACAAGCCCTCCGTATACACAGGATCTGCTCAGACAAGGAGGAGCGCAACAGACACCTACAGATGCTGAAAGATGCCCTCGTACGAACGGGATATGGCGCTCGACTCATTGATCGACAGTTCCACCGCGCCACACCAAAAAACCGCACCGACCTCCTCAGAAGACAAACACGGGACACCACTGACAGAGTACCCTTCGTCGTCCAGTACTTTCCTGGGGCGGAGAAACTACGACATCTTCTTCGCAGCCTCCAACACATCATCAGCGAGGATGGACATCTTGCCAAGGTCATCCCCACACCCCCACTACTGGCCTTCAAACAACCGCGCAACCTCAAACAAACCATTGTTTGCAGCAAATTACCCAGCCTTCAGAACAGCAACCACAACACCACAAAACCCTGCCAGGGTAAACTCTGCAAGACATGCCAGATCATCGACATGGACACCACCATTACACGTGGAAACACCACCCACCAGGTACGCGGCGCATACTCGTGCGACTCGACCAATGTAGTCTACCTCATACGCTGCAGGAAAGGATGTCCCGAAGCGTGGTACATTGGCGAGACCATGCAGACACTGCGACAACGAATAAACGGGCATCGTGCGACTATCAACAGGCAGGACTGTTCCCTTCCAGTTGGGGAACACTTCAGCAGTCAAGGACATTCAGCCTCTGATCTCCGGGTCAGCATTCTACAAGGAGGCCTTCAGGAGACGCGACAACGCAAAATTGCTGAGCAAAAACTTATAGCTAAGTTCCGCACGCATGAATGCGGACTCAACCGGGATCTGGGATTCATGTCGCATTACATTCGGCCCCCACCAACAAGCCTGGACTTGCAGAGGCCTACCGACTGAACTGGCTTGGGACAATTCACACCTCTTTAACCTGGAGTTACCTCTCTCTCTGCATCTTTGATGATTTGATTGCCTGCAGGTGCTCGCATTCCGGGGCATCTCTGACTGTGTCTATATAAACATTTCTGGAACAAGCCTTTCCATTCACCTGAAGAAGGAGCCGTGCTCCGAAAGCTCGTGTTTGAAACA
Organism: Scyliorhinus canicula; assembly: GCF_902713615.1. Lineage (NCBI taxonomy): Eukaryota > Metazoa > Chordata > Chondrichthyes > Carcharhiniformes > Scyliorhinidae > Scyliorhinus > Scyliorhinus canicula. Next base: position 15,143,588 of record NC_052146.1, read on the forward strand.
AACCTGTTGGACTTTAACCTGGTGTTGTAAGACTTCTTACTGTGCTCACCCCAGTCCAACGCCGGCATCTCCACATCGTGACTAGTGGTGTTCTGCAGGGATCAGTGCTGGGACCTTTGCTGTTCGTAGTATATATAAATGATTTGGTGAAAATGTAACTGTTCTGATTAGTAAGTTTGCGGATGACACAAAGGTTAGTGGAATTGCGGATAGCCATGAGGACTGTCAGAGGACACAGCAGGATTTAGATCATTTGCAGTCTTGGGCGGAGAGATGGCGGATGGAGTTTAATCCGGACAAATGTGACGTCAAAATGTGACATTTTGGAAAGTCTAATATAGGTAGGGAATATATAGTGAATGGTAGAACCCTCAAGAGTATTGACAGTCAGGGAGATCTTGGTGTACAGGTCCACAGGTCACTGAAAGGGCAACACAGGTGGAGAAGGTAGTCAAGAAGGTATACGGCATGCTTGCCTTCATTGGGCGGGGCATTGAGTATAAAAATTGCCAAGTCATGTTGCAGCTGTATGGAACCTTAGTTAGGCCACACTTGGAGTATAGTGTTCAATTCTGGTCGCCACACTACCAGAAGGATGTGGAGGCTTTAGAGAGGGTGCAAAAGAGATTTACCAGGATGTTGCCTGGTATGGGGGGCATTAGCTGTGAGGAGAGGTTGAATAAACTTGGTTTGATGGGAATAGAGGGATACGGACCCCGGAAGTGTAGAAGATTTTAGTTTAGACAGGCAGCATGGTCAGCACAGGCTTGGAGGGCCGAAGGGCCTGTTCCCGTGCTGTACTTTTCTTTGTTCTTTGTTCACCCGAAGGAAACCCACGCAGACACGGGGAGAAAGTGCAGACTCCACACAGACAGTGAACTCAGGCCGGAATTGAACGCGGGTCCCTGGTGCTGTGAGGCAGTAGTGCTAACCACTGTGCCGCCCTTGTGTCATCGTGCCACCCTGGCAAACAGTAAGAAGCTTAGGGCACTAGTCAAGGGAAACTTACCCCTGTAGCCTGGGACAGTCTTCCCTTAAATAATCCTGCCAGAAAGCAAATTAGCTGACCATTAGCTGATTGTTGACACAGAATGGCTGCCTTATTTGCTAATATATTCATTGTGCGCTGTAGGCTGAGATGTGTCAATTCACACGAATGGCTGGGTAAACGGGATTGCTTCTTTCCTGTCTACATTGGTACCGTGAGAGAATATGTCTCACCCTCCTCTGGTAGGTCAGAGGAGCAGAGAGCAAAGAGCAAACGTTGTGAGAACAGGGCTGGTTGGTGCTGAAGGAGGTGGGAGAGTTAAGTAATTGTAAGAATTCTTTCCTCTCGAATGAGATGGCCCGGTTGTCAAAGGCTATCTGTCTGGTCAAAACCGCAAGTGGTTCATCCGTTCATTTGGACAGTCAATTCCCATCAGACGCAAGAGCTCAAAATAGGGTCTGTCAGTGTGAAGACTGTTTACTCGTGGCTGCGTCGACAGTACAGAGCCTGGGCCACGCTGAGATACCGGGTTCTTCACATGAACTCACCAGTCACACTCTGGTGGATGGTCACAACACACAACAGAATTATAGAACAATCATTAGGGGAGAAGGAGGCCATTTGGCCCATCGAGTCTGCACCAACCCTCAGAATGAGCACAATAAACTAGGCCACTCCCCTGCCCCATAAAAGTAATAATAATCTCCATTAGTGTCACAAGTCGGCTTACATCAACACTGCAGTGAAGTTACTGTGAAACTCCCCTCGCCGCCACACTCCAGCTCCTGTTTGGGTACAGAGAGGGAGAATTCAGAATGTCCAGATTACCTAGCAGCACGTCTTTCGAGATTTGTGGGAGGAAACTGGAGCAAACCCAGGCAGACACGGGGAGAACGTGCAGACTCCGCACAGACAGTGACCCAAACCGGGAATCGAACCTGGGACCGTGAAGCTGTGAGGCGGCATTGCTAACCACTGTGCCACCGTGCTGCCAATACAATGAACGTTACGCCAGAGCTCTAAGTATTTTACTTGGGAATCATTGGCGGCAGTACATAAGGCCATGTTGCCGGATCCAACCGTGGTGGTGGTTGGGGATGGTGGAAAATCCATTTCTGTGGTCCAAAGGAAATGTTGGCTCCATCTCGTCAGTGGCGATCAGGCTGCTGTCCATAAGAGCGGCCGCCCATCCCAACGAGCTGATCTGAGGTCCGTCAGCTCAGCAGCCTGAACAATGCCACTGGGAGTGACACCACATCTGGGGCTACACTGATGGCAATGCTCCTTCTTAACCAGGTACATGGGGCGGGATTTTCTCAGCCCGGGGCCGGGCGTGAATGTACTGTGCTGTACCGACTGGCGTTAATTCGTGCCACGCCGCCGGCACGCGACTCTCCGCGGGGTGGAGAATCGGCGTCGTTGACGCGGTGCTGGTCGGTGGCCGCTATACGTGGCCGGCCCGCCGATTATTGGCTGTCATACAAACGCTAAGTCCTGCCTGCGCCATCCACACCTGCTCTCAGCCGACGGGAACACGGTGTGTAAGGTTCGGGGGGGCCTGTGGGCAGGGAGGAGAGGGGGTAGGGGTGAGGGGGGTCCGACTCCGGGGGGAGGGGGCTCCAATGTGGCCTGGCCCGCAATCGGGGCGCACCAATCGGTGGGCTGGCCTCTCTGGCTGGGGGCCCCCTTTACGATGCGCAGGCCCCTGTAGCCCTGCGCCATGTTGCGTCGGGGCCGGCGCGTTGAAGAATGTCACTGCGCATGCGCGGATCCCGCGGCGCCCAGGTCGCGCAGGGAACAGCAGCTGGAGCGGCGTGCACCGCTCCAGTGCCGTGCTGGCCCCCTGTCGGGGCCAGAATTAGTCGTCGGGTCAGCCCGTTTACGGCGTGGTAAAACGCGACAGCGTTTCCGACGGCGTGGACACCCTGCCGCGGGATTAGAGAATCCTGCCCATGCTGTCAGGGCTGCAGTGAGGGGCGAGGGTTGTCAGGGGCTGGCATTGCTGTCGCTGTGGGAGCAGCAATTGCAGCCGGGGACCCCTCGCTGGGCCAAAGAGTGTCCAAAAAGGAGACCCGCCCTCCCTCCCCACTCCAGCCCCGAGGCTCGGCAGGGTTCATCCTACAGTCTCATGTAGTGAAGGGTCCCCCCCACCCCACACCCAGTAAAGAAAGGAAGAAGCCTTTAATTGGCTACTTAAGTGGGCTCTGCACAGATGGTGTTCTCCTATGGAATATTACAGTACAAAAGCAGGCCATTTGGCCCATTATGCCAGTGCTGTCTCTTTGAAAGGGTTATCCAGTTGCGTTAACCCTCACGAAGACCACGGGGCATCACTTATTGATCTCCCCACACATCTCTGTGTAATAAAGCCTCGATTACATTCCACTCTCATCTCGTCCTAATTGATAGTGCATCAATTTATTACACAGAGATTTTTCAAAGATGGATCTCCGCATCAAGCCGGATCGCCTGCAGCTGCATCCTCAAGCAGACAACGCCAAAAAAGACTTTGAACATTGGCTAGCATGTTTTGAAGCTTAAATCGGGTCTGCCCCAGATCCAATCCCAGAAGCACAGAAGCTCCAGATTCTGTACACGCGGCTGAGCTCCAACGTTTTTCCCCTCGTCCAGGACGTGCCGACCTACGCAGAAGCCATGGCGCTACTGAAGGAGAATTACACTCAGCGGACCAACAAACTCTACGTCAGGCATCTCCTCTCCAAGCGGCACCAACCTCCCGGTGAGTGTGTGGACGATTTCTGGCGTGCCCTGCTCGCCCTAGTGAGAGACTGTCACTGCCAGACCATTTCGGCCACTGAACATGCGAATCTGCTGATGGGAGACGCGTTCGTTACGGGCATTGGGTCTGACTACATCCGCCAGCGTCTCTTAGAAGGGGCCACGCTCGACCTCGCGGCGACCAAAAAAGTAGCGCTCTCACGGTCGCATCACGCAACATTCAAGCCTATGCCCCCGACCGCACGCCCCCCCCCCCCCCCCCCCGTGCATCGTGGACCCCGCCGAAGGCCACCCCATCATGGACCCCATCAGTGACAGCCCCCAGCCAACCCCACGCCTGCGCCACACGGCAGCCAACCAACCCCGGGGGACCCAAATGCTACTTCTGTGGGCAGTCAAAACACCCCCGACAGCGCTGTCCGGCGCGGAGTACGCTCTGCAAGGCCTGTGGCAAGAAGGGATATTTCGCTGCAGTGTGCCAGGCCCGCTCAATCGCCGCTATTGTCCCGGCACCCGCCACGTGCGGCCAGTGGGCGCCACTATCTTGCTCTACTAACAACACGTTCAGCCCGTGAGTGCCGCCATCTTGCCTGCCTCAGAACCAATGGACGCCGCCATCTTGCCTGCCCCAGGACACGAGCAGCCCGTGGGCGTCGCCATCTTACCCGCCTCAGGACCCCTGCCCGTCGGGCACCTCATCAGGCTGCTCATCGCCTGCAACCGCCGCCGACCAGCCGGGTCTCGCCTCGGTCACCATTGACCAGTCTCGACCGCACAACCTCGCGACCGCTTCGACTAAGGTGAAGGTCGACGGGCATGAGATCTCCGGCCTGCTGGACTCAGTGAGCACTGAGAGCTTCATCCACCCCGATACGGTAAGGTGCTGCTCCCTCGCGGTACACCCCGCTAACCTGAGAATATTTCCAATTCCCCTTTGCCATCCCATGCCCTGATCTGATGTCTGCCACCGTCATCAATGCCCTCAACACCATCTTCGCTCTGTTCGGTTTCCCTGCCTACGTCCACAGCGATCAGGGACCCTCATTTATGAGCGATGAGCTGCGCCAGTTCCTGCTCAACAGGGGCATTGCCTCCAGCAGGATGACCAGCTACAACCCCCGGGGAAACGGACAGGTGGAGCGGGAGAATGGGACGGTCTGGAGGGCCGTCCAGCTGGCCCTATGGTCCAGAAATCTCCCAGCCTCCTGCTGGCAGGAGGTCCTCCCCGACGCACTTCACTCCATTCGGCCGCTCCTGTGCACCGCGACTAACAAAACGCCCCATGAACATCTCTTTGCCTTCCCCAGGAAGTCCACCTCCGGGATTTCGCTCCCAACATGGCTGGCAGCTCCAGGACCCGTTCTCCTCCACAGACACGTGCAACTTCACAAGGCGGACCCGTTGGTTGAGAAAATACAGCTACTCCACGCCAACCCGCAGTACGCTTATGTAGCGTACCCCGATGCCAAGACACAGTCTCCCTCAGGGACTTGGCACCAGCTGGTTCACCACACATGCCCCCCTCTGCCCCGTCGCCACCCTCCCTTCCCCCGGCGCACCCCATCGCAGCCCCCACTCCAGGACAATCCATCCTCCCCTTGCTCCCACCCGGGGATGAAGAGGATTTTGACACACTCCCGGAGTCACCGAAGACCAAGCCGACGCCAGAGGTGCCACCAGCACTGCGGCACTCTTGACGACAGATCAAGGCACCGGACCACCTAAATTTGTAATATTCTCTGTGATTTTTAAAAGCAACATGTCTGTACATAGTTCTCCACCACCCCGGCTGGACTCATTTTTAACAGGGGGTGAATGTGGTAGTCACCACTGATGTATATACTGTATATATATATATGGGTTTTACGGTTAGGCCCCTGTACTACAGGTACGGGGTAGATCCCTGCCTGCTGGCTCCTCCCAGTAGGCGGAGTATAAATATGTGTGCTCTCCGTACAGCAGCCATTTCGCCAGCTGCTGTAGGAGGCCACACATCTCTGTGCAATAAAGCCTCGATTACATTCTACTCTCGTCTCGTTGTAATTGGTAGTGCATCACTCCGCGCACCCTGGAATTATTATACCAGTTAAGTCCCACTGTCCCTGCTCTTTCTCCACACCTTTGCAAACCTTCCCTTCCCAATTTCTTTTGAACGATGGTATTAAATCTGCTCCCACACCCTCTCGGGCAGCACATTCCAGCTCCGAACTGAGTAACTCTCAGCAAAAAAATAGCAACCACCCCTCTGGTTCTTCCGCCAATTACTCGAAATTCCTGACCTGTGACGACTGACCCACCCAACAGCGGAAAAATACTCCTCTTCTTTACTCTTATCAAAACCGTGCGTGCTTTAGAATCCAGCTCCTTAATCTCCTTTTCACCTTCCCTGCCCTGCGGAGAACAATCTCAATTTCTTCGCATAACTGAAGTTCCTCATCCGTGGTACCAGTCGAGTAAACCAATCCTGCGCGGATGGCTGAACGGAACACGATGGACAAGCATCAACAAAGTCCTCTCCTCCTCCTGCTGCCTTAGAAACAATTGCATTCCAGTCATTCGGGGATGGTTTAGCACACTGGGCTAAACAGCTGTCTAGTAATGCAGGACAATGCCAGGAGCGCGGGTTCAATTCCCGTACCGGCCTCCCTGAACAGGCGCCGGAATGTGGCGACTAGGGGCTTTTCACAGTGACGCCATTGAAGCCTACTTGTCACAATAAGCAATTATTATTATGCGGGTGGAAAATGAACCAATTTCCTATCTTGCAGGTCGCACTGGTATCTTCGTTCTTTCAGCCTTGTTCGTCAACTCTTAATTGGTGCCCTTCATATTGCGTCGTCTTGTGGCTGTTATGTTTAGAGCCTCCACATTCTGATTCTATTGTGCAGGTGCTCCTCTGAACGTGTCTTTTTTTGCACATCCAGGAATGAACTGAAGCAAGATCTTTTACTGTTTGAATGCTCCATTAAGTAAAGAGTGTATCTCAAGAGTGCCATATATAATGAAAAGGAATTTTCATCTTCAAGGTAATTTGAGAGGGGGCGAGAAGTCGTCCTGTCCCACTCAGCTTGTGAAACCTCATAGCAGGTCTGCAGTTCCCTGCAGTGGGATGTCTCACCAGGCTTGGCACCATGATCAGGTTGGCTTGTCACGTCCGGATTTGCGCCGCAGCCTCCGACACGCAGTGAACGAACAGTACCCCGAACGCCAATGCAATCTTGGGATTCTATTATGCAATGGCACAGCTGTCCAACAGAGGGAGCAATCCACGGCAGTAAGGTTGTTATTGTACGGGAAGACACAAGAGTTAGGTTCGAATCATAGAATTTACAGTGCAGACGGAGGCCATTCAGCCCATCGAGGCTGCACCGTCTCTTGGAAAGAGCATCCTACTTGAATCTGTGGGCATCGATTCTAAACTTCGGGCAAGAGGGTGAAACTCGCAATATTGCCCGACCAGCACCTCTCCTGATTTAAATAATAATAATCACTTATTGTCACAAGTAGGCTTCAATGAAGTTACTGTGAAAAGCCCCTAGTCGCCACATGTTCGGGGAGGCCGAGAGGGGAATTGAACCCGTGCTGCTGGCATTGTTCTGCATTACAAGCCAGCTGTTTAGCCCACTGTGCTAAACCAGCCCCTATTTATGTTATCATGGAGGACTGTTTACATTATCCTCTAAAATAAAAGTTACCCACCACCGGACCAAACTTACTGAAACAAAGGAAATAAGATAATGATTTTTAAATTACATACAGAATCGAATTGCACATGAATGTTGATGCGCTAACAATTGCACACAGAAACACGAAACGGTACAAAAGAGGCTTTATTACCGTGAGATGTTATTCCCTCAAGTGGAGCTGTGAAATGGCAGCTCAGGAGACCTCATGGATATTTATACTGCTCCCTGTGGGCGGAGCTAGCCAGCAGGGGCGTACCGACAAACTATGCAAGGGCTTACCGACAAACCTGTAATAGCAGGTACTATTGAAATGAAATGAAAATCGCTTATTGTCATGAGTAGGCTTCAATTAAGTTACTGTGAAAAGCCCCTAGTCACCACATTCCGGCGCCTGTCCGGGGAGGCTGGTACGGGAATCGAACCATGCTGCTGGTCTGCTTGGTCTGCTTTAAAAGCCAGCGATTTAACTCAGTGAGCTAAACCAGCCCCTGTACATCCCCTAATAGAGGCGCACACATATATATAGAGTGGTATTACCACAAATGTGCAACAAGAATTGTATTTGCATAGAGTCTTTAACGGTCGTAAAATGTTCCAAGGTGCTTCTTTGGACTCTTAACAAAACAAATCTTGAAACTGAGTCACATCAAGAGATATTTAAGACAGGCAATCAAAAGCTGGTCAAAAAAAAGGAGTTCTTAAGGAGCATCTTAAAGGAGGAGGGCGAGACCGTGATTGGTCGCGGGGTGGAGAGGTTTAGAAAGGAAATTCAGAGCTTAGAGCCCGGCAGCTGAAGGCATGGCCAACAATGCAGAGTGGCAAAAACTGCCGATCCACAAGGGTCCTTGGAGGGGTGCAGATATTCAAAATAAAACAAAATAAAATAAATAATCTTTATTGTCACAAGTAGGCTTCCATTAACACTGCAATCAAGTTACTGTGAAAAGCCCCCAGTCGCCACATTCCAGCGCCTGTTCGGGTCCACAGAGGGAGAATTCAGAATTCTTCGCAGGGCTGGAGGAGATTGCAGAGATGGGGAGGGGCGAGGCCGCGAAGAGAATTGAGAAACGAAGATAAGAGTTTTAAACTGAGGCCTCAACACTGACTCAATAATGGCCGCTCAAACAAAAAGGTGTGAGATCTCAGCGTTTGAATAACTGACGCAGGGCCAGGGAAACGTGACCAGATGAAAATGAGGAACCCCAGTGGATTTGAAACAAGGCCACAGGTATTTTTAGAAATGGAATAAGGCCACTAGGCCCCTAAGCAGCTGTCTTTTAGGTTAACTAACTCCATTTAACTGACTCCTCGTCATAAATCTCAATCCATTCTTTCAGTAGATTCAGTGCACGGTGTAAATGTGTCTGACGATATGGAGTAAAAGGCTCTGAGCTGGTTCTTTCCCTCAACTTTACACCAAGCAACGTGGCTCGACTTACGAATTACTGTCACTTGTTTCAAAATTATGGCAGAACATGAACTGAAGAGTTTAAATGACCTATAATATACACTTGAGTCTGATGTATAACAAGGGCCACACTTTAAATGATCCCTGAGCACTGCAATAATCTGTCAGGTTTTCTGATGAGCGCGGTTAATCAAAAACACTATACCATGGTCCACTTAAATTGATTGGCTTCTTGAGTCAATCAAAAAAAACACTTCATCACCATCCACTTATCGTGATTGGCTCAAACTACCCAGGGTTCTGCGTTTCCAAAAGCACTCTTTCTTCGCCATGTATTTAATGTCTCTCAAACTTTTACTTCATCCTTCGGCCCACTGTGACCCACGCCGCAGAGGTTTCTGGAACATATACTGGACATGCTCCTCTGAGCCGCCGGCTTCGGGGTTTTATTGTGTGTTGAGGTGGGGGTGTGGCTTGCCGATCGATCACCGACAGAGTTCGAATTGAGCAGTCGGCCATGACTCGGATGGTGGTGCCTCCGTCTCCTGAGTCAGGAGACTCACTCCAGAGGCTTGAGCACGCAACCTGGGCCGGCACTGGAGCGCCTTACTGAAGGAGTGCTACACGGTCAGAAGTGCTGCCTTTCGGAAGAGATGCTAGACCAAGGCCCTGTCTTCTCCGAGGTCCTGTCTCTCCCTGGGATACAGTTCAACATGGAAATCATCACCCTCTGTCATCTTGCTAAAGCATTCTGCACTATCATCAGCTGACCAGTCTTCAGGATAGACAGCGAAGCTTCAATCTTAGCATATACCACCCAGAGAACAATGGGATAGGCTCTGCCGCTTGGATTTTCTGCTCATTTGCTTCGATCGAGAGAGATAAAATGAGCTGCTGACTCAGAATAATAATCATCTTTATAATAATAATAATCTTTATTGTCACAAGCAGGCTTACATTAACACTGCAATGGAGCTACTGTGAAAAGACCCTAGTCGCCACATTCCGGCGCCTGTTCGGGTACACAGAGGGAGAATTCAGAATATCTAATTTACCTAACAGCACGTCTTTCGAGACTTGAGGGAGGAAACCGGAGAACCCGGAGGAAACCCACGCAGACACAGGGGGAACGTGCAGACTCAGCACAGAAAGTGACTCAAGCCGGGAATCGATCCTGGGACCCTGGCGCTGTGAAGCAACAGTGCTAACCGCTGTGCTACCGTGTTGCCCATTGCACACAGTACTCCAGCTGTGGCCTCACCAAAGTTCTATACAACTCCAACACGACCTCCCTGCTTTAGTGATCTACGACTGGATTGATAAAGGCAAGTGTCCCTTGTGCCTTTTTCATCACCCTATTCACCTGCCCTTCTGCCTTCAGAGATCTATGGACAAACATGCCAATGTCCCTTTGGTCCTCAGAACTTCCCAGTGTCAGGCCATTCATTGAATGTGTCCTTGTAAAATTACTCACACTTTTCAGGGTTAAATCCCATCTGTCATTTATCTGCCTATTTGACCATCCCGTCTATATTTTCCTGTAACCCAAGTCACTCAACCTCACCATTATCCACTGAGGTCATTCTTCTTGATGGGACCATCAATTCTACGGGCATGTGCTTGTAGGATTAGAATAGCGGTTTTAATATACTTACAACAGAGCCAGCCTGTTCGCCGTTAAACTTTCGATGAACTGGCCGGCTGGCTCTGTGGCACGGATCTTTATACAGCAGCTCCAGGGGGAGGAGTTCTAGGCAGAGCCAAGGGGGGAGCCCAGTACAAACTCTCGAGTACTCCCAGAGCTACTCCCCCTGGTGGTCAGGTAGTACAACTGCACTTACAATATCGGTACATATATACAATGGGAACAGAGTGACATTGGTAACTTATAATACCGTGTGAATCTCATTCACCACACTTCTGTCATCCGCAAACTTACTGATCCAACCCCCACATAGTCGGTTGACAAATAAAAGGGGAGCCAGCACAGATCCCTGTGGTACGCCACTGGACACTGGCTTCCATTCACTAAAGCAGCTGTCTGTCATCACCCTAAAGCTAAGTCAATTTTGAATCCACCTTATCAAATTACCCTGTATCCCATGTGAATTTGCCGTCTTTATAAGCCTCCCATGTGAGACCTTGTCAAATGCTTTAGAACATAGAACATAGAACAGTACAGCACAGAACAGGCCCTTCGGCCCTCAATGTTGTGCCGAGCCATGATCACCCTACTCAAACCCACGTATCCACCCTATACCCGTAACCCAACAACTCCCCCTTAACCTTACTTTTATTAGGACACTACGGGCAATTTAGCATGGCCAATCCACCTAACCCGCACATCTTTGCACTGTGGGAGGAAACCGGAGCACCCGGAGGAAACCCACGCACACAGGGGGAGGACGTGCAGACTCCACACAGACAGTGACCCAGCCGGGAATCGAACCTGGGACCCTGGAGCTGTGAAGCATTTATGCTAACCACCATGCTACCCTGCTGCCCCTGTTTGCTTTGCTGCAATTTTCCCAATTAATTCAAAATAAACAACACAGCATTTAAATTGCTGAGATTTATCAGTTCAAGCCCATTAGGGCAGCGCAGTAGCACAGCGGGTAGCACTGTTGCTTCACAGCTCCAGGGTCCCAGGTTAGATTCCCGGCTTGGGTCATTGTGTGGAGTCTGCACGTACTCCCTGTGTTTGCGTGGGTTTCCTCCGGGTGCTCCGGTTTCCTCTCACAAGTCCCGAAAGACGTGTTGGACAATCTGAATTATCCCTCTGTGTACCCGAATGTAGCGATCAGGGCCTTTTTCACAGTAACTTCATTGCAGTGTTAATGTAAGCCTAATTATGACCATAAAGATTATTATTATACATTGGCATGCGTTTTATGGTCAAAGTCAGAGTGATGGTCACCTGCTGCTGACCTTGAAGAAAGCTTCCCGCAAAGGGCTGGCAATCGGTTAGTGTGGTTTTCCCCTTTCCCAACATGAATCAGAATCCACAGGCAAGTCAATGGTTCTCCAGGCATCCAGCAGCAGTGACGCCACTGGGCAGGATAAGCAGTGAGAAATTTTCACAGGTAGCACGCCAGGAGGTAAAACGCACCGATTATCTTGCACGACTTACAACATTTTATAGAGAGCAAAATTAAGATTGGGACGCACATGGCAGAAGCTGAAATAACATAAACGAACTTGTTGAAAAATAGTTTTCTGACATCAAAAAAGTTGGAGTTTCTCTCATAATGGAAAAGGAATTGACATTGCTCACGGCGCCGAGGTCCCAGGTTGGATCCCGGCTCTGGGTCACTGTCCGTGTGGCGTTTTCACATTCTCCTCGTGTTTGCGTGGGTTTCGCCCCCCCCCCCCCCCCCACAACCCAAAGATGTGCAGGGTAGGTGGATTGGCCACGCTAAATTGACCTTAATTGGAAAAAATGAATTGAAATGAAATGAAAATGGCTTATTGTTACGAGTAGGCTTCAATGAAGTTACTGTGAAAAGCCCCTAGTCACCACATTCCGGCGCCTATCTGGGGAGGCTGATACGGGAATCGGGCCATGCTGCTGGCCTACTTGGTCTGCTTTAAAAGCCAGCGATTTAGCCCAGTGAGTTAAACAGAAACAGGGTACTCTAAAAAAATTTTTTTAAAGAAATTGAAATTGCACAAATATAAAATTAGTTTTCCAGGACCAGAGAGGCTGTTCAAGAGTAGTTACCACTTAGTACACTGCTATAAACTGAATTAAACCTCATTCGAAAGGCATAATGTTTTGTCCGGTTTGTAACAGGTATTACCTCCCGTGGGACCTCAATGGGGCTCCCTGCAAAGGAGCAGGGAATCACTGACAAAGGCAACTGGAACTCCGCGTTTGACTGCGCATGTGCAGACTCCAAGAGTTATTGTCGGTTTCAGTGACAGTGAACGCTGATGGTTCTATTACGGCTGAAAAATAATGGCCATTAGAGTTTGCATTTAAAGAAAAACAAACAGAAATCTAAGGCAGTTTAGCATTGTCCTAGTTACCTTCTCAGTACAGAAATCCACACACTTATCTATGGACATGTTCAGCAAGACGTTCCCTGCCGGCAAGGCCAGGGAGATATTATCGGGCCTTTTAAAGCATCCTCGGAACACAGCACTCCCATCTGTAATCAGAAATCAAAGGGGCAAATGAATGGTGAGTAATATGCGCCGCTCTCCGCCACACTGTGCTGCACTCTCAGTATTGAATACACATTATCCCTTTTGCATCGTGCGGTTTGACGGATGGCCCTTACCGCAGAAACAGCATAAGTCATCTGCAAAATTAAAGAATGCTGCCAAGAGTGTTGGCACACATGAAAGATGGATTTCTGCAGGAGACGTCAAAGAGCTGGGTGTCTTCCAGTGGGCCCTGTGCATGCTCCTCCTCCGCACTTCAGATTTAGACAAGTGATTACGATTAAAGCTGAAATCGCTTTATTTTTAAAAAGACACTTTATTCAACGTCAAGATGGCGCACAGGGCGAAAAGTCTTGACGTTCGCTCGGTTTTTTTTCCACGCATATGTTTTGTCCTTTTCTGTCATTTATATTATACTGGCAATGGTATTTGACAGCATGGGCAAGTTGCAGAGCGCCCCTTCTTAGCATTATTGATTCTTGACTGGTTACATTCTTATGAAGCACAGGCAAGTGAGGGAAAAAGCCAAGTGGAGGAATTATGGAGTGACAGTTTCAGCTGCACTCAAAATTTTTTAAATGTAGGTTGTTCTCGCAGACAGGCATTCGGCAAGTCAGCATTTTCAGTCAGCTCGAACTTTATAGGAGGCATCAGGGAACCTTTTACTGACGGATAGGCTTGGAGCTGGTGGGATGGGAGGAGGAGGGAGGGGGGGGAGCGCTGAGGAGATGATGGTGTGGAGCTGGGTAGGGTGGGGGTGTGGTGGGACAAAGGGCACAGTGATTTGTGGGGAAGCGCTCACATTACCTGGCCCACAAGAAGTGCTGGAAAGACACTTGCTTATTACCACCCTCTCCGAGGTCATGCAATACATGTGCCAGGCTTCCTGAGGCCTGGGAAACACAGCTGGCCGTGGTTCAAATCGCAAAGCTGATTAAATCCGAGGCCCGTGGCCTCATTGACACATTTAGACTAATAGCCCGCCTCTTGTCAGCGGGTTAGGTTGCCTAACCCCTTGTAAAGTCAATGAAGTCGGGAGGCCGGAGAGCTGGAACCTGAGTTCCGATGAGCTTGGAATGTTTTCCCACTTAACTTCCGCCAGCCTGCACCCAAGCTCATCCACCCACCCCAGTATAAAACTCACCCCCCCACCCCTCCAATTTCCCCACTGTAAAACAAAACATTAAATTCCTCACTTTTCATCCAGCTGTGGGAATGAGAAAGGAAATGCGCGCAACAAATCGCAATGCTCTTGTACTAATGATTCTTTAACAGTTCTCATGCAGTTAATGAGCCACTTAGCCCAGATAAATGACAAGAGGTTCCGTAACCCAGCTATGGATATTGCTACTGAATGGCATGTTCATAAAGCCTGTTATTCCCACATCCAGCAGTAAACACGGATGATGGATAAAGGGTAGGATCTGATCCTGCACTGTCAGCTCCACTGCCACCACTCATGGCCACATCTTGCATTTACACTGCACCTTAAATGTAGTCAAACGTCCCATAAAGCAGCAAGCCCGACAACCAGGGACTTACACAAGTACCCTGAAAGCAGCTGCAAAGTCTGCCCACACTCACTGCCAAAGCTTTGGCCACATGCCTGAGCCCAGACCTGCCCTTGCCCGATACCTCCATGTTTGCGAAAAGAAGAGTTTTTGGGGTTGGGGGGTGGGTGGGGTGGGGGGGGGTGGGGTCCTTCCTGGTTCAAACGGCTATTTTCCTGGAATTCCCACACATACCATGAAGCAAGTGTTTGGGAACACATGGCGTACCCGACATCACCTACAATAATACAGACCTGCCCCGTTGACACGCTCATTTCACCAATCCCCTGGGCAAAGATATTTCAGCCAGCAGTTGCTGAAAACCTGCACGAGGGTGATGGCGTATGTGGGGGCATAGATCGTTACGATGGTGCAGAGATTCCAGGAAATTCTGTGACTCAAGTCATGTGATCATTTCCCAGGGCTTCGCACAATTCTGCGGACACTTTTGCCCAAAACATTAATCAAAAATTACTGTAGCTCGCACCACAACCCTGCCCTCCCCCCCCCCCCCCCCCCCCCCCCACCTCCAGAGCACCATTAAAATCAATGTAGTGTGGCTGGATGTCCAGGGAGGGGAGTCACAGGGCAATAAGTCACGCTATTCCTGCGGTGGTCCCAATCGTGGGGGAAGTGCCCTACAGCCGCTACTGGCTTTTACATTGAGAATGGCGGCTGCTGCCATCTTTTACATGAAAATAAATTAGGTTGTGTCATGTCTTCCGGTCGGAAGTGGCAGAAGCAGGTCACACGCCTGGCACGTACACATGACATCAAGCGCCCTCTATGCACGTGCTTTTTGCATCAAATCACGGAGCAGAGTTGCTTCTATTTTCCAGCTGCTGGCAAGAAGTCTGTGAAGATGGATCATTTTCTTAAAAGCAAGAGACGGCCAAAGATTCCTGTAGGCAGTGTACCTACTGAATAGGATCTCACAGCTGAATCTGCTGGCGAGAGCTGCTAAGGAGAATCCAGGGCAGGACAGAGCAGTCTTAGCTCTGTACAGAGCTCCAGGGCCTACAGAGAAGAAACTTATCTCAGGACAAAGCAGTATAAAGGTGATTTCTTGAAGTATGGTTTTGTCAATTGTGCCAATGCAAATAAGCTGAGCCCATCAGCTGGATTCACCATCGGCGGGATCCTCCGTTTCATCAGCTGTGCAATCACGCCCGCAGATTTCCCAATGATGTGGGGGGTTCCCACAATGGGAAATTCCATTGGCCAACTGCCGGGACGCAGGATCCCGCTGCCGGTGGAGCGCACGGCACCAGTAAACAGATGCAGCAAGACAGAGAATTCCGCCCCGGGTGTGTTATATGCAGGGAGGTATTGACAAATGAGAGGAGAAGTTTCAGATTTCGCAAGAGAAGTGGCCTGTGAAAAATTCCTTTTGAGGTTCAGACCCCAGAGTCAGTTAATAACTTATAGCTGACTCCTAATGAAAAGACTACACTGCTGTAGCTAATACCACATTAAAAACATGCCAAAAGCTGATGAAGCTGTCAGCATTCTAGAGTAGCATCTCGCAGGAGTATCCAGTGCTGAATAAAACAAGCATTTTGTTGCTTTTACCCTTCACGATGACCTACATGTGCAAGGTTGGATTTTCCATTTGCATTAAGATGAAGACGGCACAAAGGAACTTGCTGAAGTCTGTACATGATATGCACATTCCCCTCTCATCCTTTGAACCTGATTTGAGTGAAATCGTGAGGATCAAGCAGGCCCGCTTTCGCATTATCGGTAAGCGGACATGTCCTGCGTCGCAAAAGTTGGCCAACTGGGAAAAGTGGGTCCCAGGAAAAAGTGTTTGAAAAACACTAATGTAGACAACTTAAATACCTTTGCCCCATTTGTAATGACCATTTTAAAATGTCTGCAATGTTTCTTTGACTGTCATAAAGCAGCTCAGAGTGCAAAATGATGTAGAAAACCTGAATATTATTGCACTGTGTGTGATGGTTACTTGGAGATGTTTGCAATGTTCTTTCAGGTATTTTACGAATAAAGTATATTTTTGCAAATAAAAACATTTCGCTAAGATCAAGCGTAGGTTCAAACATGAGATCAAGTTGGATGCCTTTTCATGTCAGTTTGAATCTGGTAGGTCTCTTTTGTGGGGATTCAATTTGAATTTGAATTAGTTTTTTTGCAGCAGACAGGGGAATGGATTAAAGGTTTGCTCCATCCACTCTGTGCATTGGCTTTGTAACTCTGAGAAAGGTATAGCACTGAAAATAAATAAATAAATAAATATTGACTAGGATTTCAGGGATAATGCCCCTGCTCATCTGCAGAATAATGCTGTGGGATCCTCCCGAGATGAGTAGATGGGGGCATCTTGTTCAAAGGACAGCACGTCAATCGGTGCAGCACTGCCTCAATGCAATCCCACTATATCAGACTGCATCTCCTGCTCAAGTCTCCAAACTAGGGCTGTGAACCCACAATCTGCTAACTCAAGAGGGAATAATGCTACCCACTGAGGCACAGCTAATTGAGTAAGTGTTTGGGAGAGACAGGCATGTTCTGATTCCTTCCTCCCCCTGACAGGTATGTTCATATTTATAGACCTCATTGGCCAGGCTGAAAGAGATAAAGCCTGTCAGTTGTACGAGCTCAGGCATTCTAAATAGTTAATAGGCACTCCCTTTCAGAGAGAATTGGTCGGGAAGCAAATAGAAAAAAAATGCCGTACCTCCCCTATAGGAGGGACTCTTCTGAGTTTGGGAAATGTGGAGGAGTTTCACTCTGAATCCAAAGGTGCAATATCTAACCTGAACCTGGTTATGTTTGATGCCGACACTGGGAGCATTTGGGTGGGTGGGGGTGGATGGATGGGGAGGGGGGGGGGGGGTGGAATTTAGGGTAATATTATTTGGATCTTGCACAATAATGCTCAGTAGCACAGAGGTTAGCACTGTTGCTTCACAGTGCCAGGGACCGGGTTCGATTTCCAGCATGGGTCACTGTCTGTGTGGAGCCTGCACGTTCTCCCTGTGTCTGCGTGGGTTTCCTCCGGGTGCTCCGGTTTCCTCCCACAAGTCCCGAAAGATGTGCTTGTGAGGTGATTTGGAGGTTCTGAATTCTCCCTCAGTGTACCTGAATAGGCGCCGGAGTGTGGCGACTCGGGGCTTTTCACAGTAACTTCATTGCAGTGTTAATGTAAGCCTACTTGTGACACTAATAAAGATTATTATTACTAAGCTAAAACAGGCGACAGTGAATTGCCAGCCTGCTCAACATCTCTCCCAATTCCAATTTTACAGTGGGAATGAAAATAGATGATTCTATGAAGAAAGGTTTAGAGGGATGTAGGCCAAATGCAGGAAAATGGGGTTAGCTCAGATGAGCTTTTTAGTTGGCATGGAGCAGTTTGGGCCACAGGGCGTGTCTCTGTGCTGCAGATTCTCTGATTCTATGTATAATCAGCTCCATCTCGAAGATCCAATGCAGGATGGTCACCAAAAAGGCTACTTGGAAACGCGGCTTCCTGTCACGAAGAAATTAAATACAATTTGCATTGGAGGAGTGGTGTCCTTGATTTGACATGTGAAACTATCGGCATCAAAAACAAAGTATTTTTCACTATCTCGAGTCTTCAGCAGCTGTTTCCCGAACATTATTGAAATGTTTTCCCTATTCCTGTGAGCCATTCTATAATAATATTCTGTAAATTAATTGAAGGAGCTGATCATGTCATTCTGGTGACTGAGTGAATAAATGCTAATGTGCGCCTCAGAGGAGAAGCAAATTACTGAAAATGATGCATTAAATAACAATCATTACAATCTACTTTAACTAAGGTATTCAAAATTAAATTACATTCCAGTTAGACAGTGTCATGCAAACAAATTAACATGTGCAATACTTTATACTAAGATTCATATGAGGCCAGCGTTGGTTGATTAAATTCGTGAAGATGTGGGGTGGCTCGGGTGGCACAGCGCTTGGTTGGATTTGCTTTCAATTTATTCCGTGTACTCTGCCTGTGGGTCACACTCGTGCCTCAGAATCTGTATGGTACGGTTCTCACTCTTTGGGCGCATCATTTTGCCTGACACTCGAGGGAAGTGTCGCATTGTTGGAGGTGCTTCCTTTTGGATATATTGTCAAAACTCTCTCAGCTGGATTCAAGAGGTCTTGTGGGATTACTCTGACGGAAAGCTGGAGAGCTCCCCCTTGGTGTCCCAGGCCAATATTCACCCCTCAACCAACCTTGCTGTGCACAAATTGGCTGCCACGCTACAGCAATGAAATGAAATGATAATCGCTTATTGTCCCAAGTAGGCTTCAAATGAAGTTACTGTGAAAAGCCCCTAGTCGTCACGTTCCGGCGCCTGTCCGGGGAGGCTGGTACGGGAATTGAACCGTGCTGCTGGCCTGCCTTGGTCTGCTATCAAAGCCCGCAATTTAGCCCTGTGCTAACTTCAGGGAGCAGTTCTTCGACTATAATGTGTTCTGCAACATCCTGAGCTGGTGAAAGGTGCTCTTCAGATATACACTATAGATATATACCTTCTTTTGGTTGGCCACCTTCGTTATTATATTATAATCTTTATTATTGTCATAAGTAGGCTTACATTAACACTACAATGACGTTACTGGGAAAATCCCCTCTCGCCACATTCTGGCGCATGTTCGGGTACACAGAGGAAGAATTCACAATGTCCAATTCACCCTAACAAGCACGTCTTTCGGGACTTGTGAGAGGAAACCGGAGCGCCCGAAGGAAATCCACGTAGACACGGGGATAATGTGCAGACACCGCACGGGCAGTGACCCGCGCTAGGAATCAAGCCTGGGATCATGGTGCTGTGAAGCAATAGTGCTAACCAGTGTGCTACCATTACGCCTGATGCCTTCCTTCAGTTTGTGGCTATGAGCTGGGCTCTGGAGACCTTCAATCGATATTAGTTCCTTCAGCCTCATCTTCTTCTACGATCTACAGATTCTTCTGAGTTCAGTGTGGCAGCAGCCACTCTCTGTTTCTTGATTCACTCCCATTCTCTCCCTTTTTTTAAACATCGGTCCTATTCCACACAGGCGACGGTCACTCATTTCTGAATTTACAATGGAGCAATATTCTGGCAAGAGGGGGATTCTGTAATTCCCATCCTTCATATCTCCTCATTAATTTCAGCTGACTGAGGGGCTAATTCCTCTGAAGGACATTGTTCAGTGTCCGCACTGCAGGCTGGAAATCTCAGTCAGTGAAAGGATCATAACCAGGGGCTGGTTTAGCACAGTGGGCTAAACAGCTGGCTTGTAATGCAAGCTTGTGACAATAAGCTATTATTATTACAATTGGGAAGGCAGATTGAAAAATTAGCGACAAATAGACAAGAATGCCCGTTTCCATTTTCCGGTGATGGATCCTAATTTTCAATCTACCCTCCATTAGGTGAGGGCCTTAGCAGGGAGCGTTACCTCACAAAATATACGCCTCTTAACTTTTTGGCTGTCGAGGTACACTAGCCTACTGGCTATGATACTGGGGCAGCAATCCAGAGACCTCGGCCAAGGGTCTTGATGTGAGAGTTCAAATCCCTTAGGTGGGGTTCTCTGGTCCCCCAGATGCGTGTTTCTCGGCTGCACGCCATTCGCTCACAGCGGGATTCTCTACCCCCGCCATTTATCAATTGGATTTCCCATTGAGGCCACCCCACGTTGCCAGGTAACCCACGGGCAGGAGTGTGCTGCCGCCGGGAACATAGAATCTCAATGGCCGGAGCATTCCGGCTTTTACTTCAACAAGGGTATTTAAAACATTTTCTTTATTCGTTCATGGGGTGTGGGCATTGCAGGCAAGGCCAGCATTTATTGGCCATCCCTTATTGCCCTTAAGGGGCAGTTAAGAGTCAACCAGATTTAATGGGTCTGGAGTCACATGTAGGCCAGACCAGGTAAGGACAGCAGATTTCCTTCCTTAAAAGGATGTTAGTAAACCAGATGGGTTTTTAAGACAATCGGCAATGGTTTCATGGTCTTCATTTCAATTCCAGATATTTTTGATTGAGTTCAAATTTCACCATCTGCAGTGGCGGGATTTGAACCTCGGTCTCCAGAGCATTACTCTGGGTCTCTGGTTTACTAGTCCAGTGACAATATCACTACCCCACCCCCTTCCCAGTTAATTAAACAAATATGCCACCTGGGGGATGGAATTTGCTGTGATTGGCTCTTTAAAAACTTTTGAAATAATCTTCATTTTCACAAGCAGGCTTACATTAACACTGCAATGACGTTACTGTGAAAAGCCCCTAGTCACCACATTCCGGCGTCTGTTCGGGTACACAGGGAGAATTCAGAATACCCAAATTACCTAACTGGATGTCCTTTGGGACGTGTGGGAGGAAACCGGAGCACCCGGAGGAAACCCACGCAGACACAGGGAGAACGTGCAGACTCTGCACAGACAGTGACCCAAGCCGGGAATTGAACCTGGGACCCTAGCGCTGTGAAGCAAGAATGCTAACCACTGTGCCACCGTGCTGCCCTCTCACCTGCCCTCTGAAGTGGGTGAGCAAGGCACTCAGTTGCATTCAGGAATTTGCCATCCTCTCAAAGGCCAAATGGGCAATAATTGCAGGCCTGGCTGGGATATCCCATGAATGAATCATTAAAGAGTACAGAGATATACAATAGCTCGGCAAACTAGCTTAAAAGTTATCAATGAGCAAGATCAAGAAGGACTAACACAAAGTGTATGATTACCTATGAAAGTGAGGATACTTTCACCTTGAAAAATCAATAGTAAGATTCTGCTGACACTGTGAAACACTTAAAGAGTGCTGCATCATCAGAGTGCATGTTATCCTTTTGATAAAGCAAGGCTTAACCTGGAACATATTAAAGATCCCAATGGCAGCATTTAAGTAAGAATGAATAATTTTCTGGGATTTGAAAGAATGAGAGGTGATTTCTTTGAAATGTATGAAGTTTTTTTTTAAGGGAGGATTTGACTGGGTAGGTTTCTGAAAAAATGTTTTTCTCGGCTGAAAAGACTCGAACTAGAGGTGATGCTCCAAGAATATGAATATTGAGGACTGATCTGAACAGAAATTTCTTCGCTCAAAGGGCTGCGAATCTTTGGAATTCTCAACCCCAGAGGGATCAATCATTCGATATATCCATGACTGAGATGAATAGATTTTGGGGCAAAGGGATTTGGCAGCAGAGCAGGGAAGTGGATGTGATATAATTCAGTATTTTATTGATTGGTGGAGCACGCTTGGGGGACCATATTGCCTACTCCTCCTCTGACCGATGTTCTCCCAGTTCAATCCAACCCACTAAATACACCAGCCATTGAATTTCAACAAAAAAAAAATCACTAGCGAAAGCATTTGGAAGTACTTCTAAGAGATTGGTTAAGAGACTACATTGATGTAAGACTTTTATTTAAGTATATCCACCAAAAAGTTAACTTTCAAACATAGAAACATAGAAAATAGGTGCAGGATTAGGCCATTCGGCCCTTCGAGCCTGCTCCACCATTCAATATGATCATGGCTGATCATGCCAATTCAGTAGCCAACTCCCGCTTTCTCTCCATAACCCCTTGATCCCTTTAGCCATAAGGGCCACATCCAGCTCCCTCTTGAATTTATCAAACGAACTGGCCCCAACAGCTTTCTGTGGTAGAGAATTCCGCAAGTTCACAACTCTCTGAGAGAAGACGTTCTTCCTCGTCTCAGTCTTGAATGGCTTACCCTTTATTCTTAGGCTGTGACCCCTAGTTCTGGACGTCCCCGACCTTCGGGAACATTCTTTCCGCTTCTAGCCTGTCCAATCCCTTTAGGATTTATAAGTTTCTATGAGATCCGCTCTCATTCTTCTCAATTACAGTGAGTACAAGCCAAGTTGATCCAGTCTTTCTTCATATGTCAGTCCTGCCATCCCGGGAATTAGCCTAGTGAACCTCTGCTGGACACCCTCAATAGAAAGAATGTCCTTCCTCAAACTAGGAGACCAAAACTGCACACAAGGTGTGACCTCACCAAGGCCTGGTTTAACTGCAGCAAGACATCCCTACACCTTTCCTCAAATCTTCTTGCTATGAAGGCCAGGGCGCCATTAGCTTTCCTCACCGCCTGTTGTACCTGCATGCCAACCTTCAGCGACTGTTCCACTATGACACCCAGGTCTCTTCCCCTTTTCCTCAACTGCCACCATTCAGATAATAATCTGCCTTCTTGTTTTTGCCTCCCAAGTGGATAACCTCACAGTTACCCACATTATATTGCATTTGCCAAGTATTTGCCCACTCAGCCAGCCTGTCCAAGTCACCCTGCAGCCTCTTTGCATCCTCCTCAAAGCGCACATTGCCACCCAGCTTAGTGTCATCTGCAAATCTGGAGATATTGCATTCAATTCTTCATCCAAAGCAATAATGGATATTGTGAACAGCTGGGGTCTCGTTTGATGTACCCCACTAGTCACTGCCTACCACTCTGAAAAGGACCCATTTATTCCCACTCTCTGCTTCCTGTCTGCCAACCAGTTCTCCATCCACATCAATCCATTACCTCCAATACCATAAGCTTCAATTTTGCTCACTAATCTCTTGTGTAGAACCTTGTCAAAAGGCTTTTGAAAGTCCAGATACACAAAATTCACTGGTTCACCCTTGTCCACTCTACTGGTCACATCCTTAAAAAACTCCAGAAGACTTGTCAAGCATGATTTCCCTTTAGCGAATCCAGTTATTTCAACCTTAATAATTGACTCCAGCATTTTCCCCACCACCGATGTCAGGATAACCAGTCTGTATTTCCCCGTTTTCTCTCTCCCTCCTTTTTAGCTGCCCTCCAATCCATTGGAACTCTTCCAGCATCTATAGAATGCTGCAAGAAATATTTATATTGCTTCCTTGATGACTACCGGACATCTCAATTTTTTTTTATGGCCAATAAAAACTGTTTAATGTAGGAAATATGGCAACCAATTTACACACAGCAAACTCCTACAAACAAGAATATGATAACAACGAGGTCATCTGTTTTGTAACATCATATGAGAAAAGGTTAGGCTTGTATCCATTAGAGTGTAGAAGAGTAAGAGGCAACTTGATCGAAACCTGTAAGATCTTAAGGGGCATTGACAGGTGGATGTGGAGAGGATGTTTCCTTTTGGCAGAGAATCTAGAACTAGGCACCACTGTTTAAAAATAAGGTAGAGATGAGGAGACTTCTTTCCTGTCGGAAGGTTAAGTGTCTCTGGAAGGCTCTTTCTCAATAGGCAGTGGGAGCAGAGTCTTTGAATAGTTTTCTATTTTGCTCGATAAATTCTTGATCAACCAGGGGTTAAAGGTTATCGGGGGTCAAAGGAAACGATCTTATTGAATTGTGGAGCAGGCTCGAGGGGCCGAGTGGCCTACTCCTGCTCCTAATGAATGAAATGAAAATCACTTATTGTCACGAGTAGGCTTCAATGAAGTTACTGTGAAAAGCCCCTAGTCGCCACATTCCGGCGCCTGTTCGATGAGGCTGGTACGGGAATTGAACCATGCTGCTGGCCTGCCTTGGTCTGCTTTAAAAGCCAGCGATTTAGCCCTGTGTGCTAAACTAGCCCCTAATCAGTACAATTGAGGGAATAATATTAGCAAGGACACCAGGGATAACTCTCAGCTCTGCAAAATGGTGCTTTGGTATATTCTACATCACCCAAGCAGGAAACTGTGGCCTTGTTTTTTTTTTCATGTAAATTTAGTGTACCCAATTCATTTTTTCCAATTAAGGGGCAATTTAGCGTTGTCATAATATACACACAAGTATATGTTAGTGCACAGAGAGGCATTGATTGACACACAGGATGACAAATGAACACAAAGAACACAGCAGCCAATCACCAGACAGGACACTGCCACTATAAAACCAGAGGGCACTAGTTTTCCCGCTCTCTGGGGATCCAGCCTCTGAGACAGTCAGAGCCCGTGAGCAACAACTAGAATATCCACCTTGTGGTAGTAAGATAGTCTGGTCAGGTTAGCCTCAGTTCTCCAGTCAACTCAGCATAGTGTCAACCCACAGTTAAAATATGTTTAATAGTGAGTTCAATAAAATAGAGTTGCACTTCTTCAAGATTTGGATGCCTTTCTCTCTCACTGCAATAGCAAACGCAGTCCTCGCAGACCCAGCATACCCAACACATCAGGTATATTTTACATCACCCAAGCAGGGAACTGCAGCCTTGTTTTT
Organism: Scyliorhinus canicula; assembly: GCF_902713615.1. NCBI lineage: Eukaryota > Metazoa > Chordata > Chondrichthyes > Carcharhiniformes > Scyliorhinidae > Scyliorhinus > Scyliorhinus canicula. The sequence goes on from NC_052146.1 coordinate 15,168,328, forward strand.
TTTAAATATAAATTTAGAGTACCCAATTAATTTTTTCCAATTAAGGGGCAATTTAGCACGGCCAATCCACCTACCCTGCACGTCTTTGGATTGTGGGGGCGAAAACCATGCAAACACGGGGAGAATGTGCAAACTCCACACAGACAGCGACCCAGAGCCGGGATCGAACCTGGGACCTCGGCGCCTTGAGGCTGCAGGGCTAACCCACTGCGCCACCGTGCTACCCTGTGGCCTTGGTTTACCAGCGTCACCTGCAGTGCATTACTCCCTCCATATTACAGTGGGTTGTCAGCCTTAATATTTATATTCATGTTCCGAAGTGGTGTTTGAAGCCAAAACCTCAGGGACAAGAGTGTGGCCAACAGAACCACAGCTGACGCACAGCAATTGACAAACAAGCAGAGTGACGGATTAATTAAAGTTGAATGGTCTCAATTCTCTTGCACAAACTCAGATTGGGCATGGAGTTCTTTCAACTCTGATAGTTTCCAGGATTAAGGTACCCAATACTTAAGGAAAATGGCAAGTTAATTAGTCTGGAGTCAATTGCACCATGTGAAAGATGCAATTAAACCAGCTTTAATTAGGCTTCTGTTCGAATCATCAAAGACAAGAAGTGCGCAGGGCAATAAATGCATTGTTAATTTATCAACAATTCTAATTACAGGAAAGTCACTAATGTGACCTATAAACAACTCCAGAGAAATTACTGTTGAAACCACTTTCTGACTGTGGGATAATTCTGGTGGGAAGTCGAGATACAAGGGATTGCTGATATTTGATGAGTTGTTCCCATATTAGAATGGCATTTCAATGAACAAAGATGATTGATGTCAAAGAGGAATTTAATACAAAACTCATCCAATGTTCCATTCCTCATATGAGCTCCCTTCAGTAATTCTATCCATGCAGCACAAACAAGCTATTAGCAGTGATTATTTTGTATTCGTCTGGTAGGTATTCGGAGCTTCTAGAGGGATTGTTAGCAGCCTATTGTCGCCACACCAACAACACCGACTTGCATTTATATAGTGCTGTTAACATCGTAAAAATGTTTCATGGTGCTTTGCAAGTATTGTCATGAATCCCCCTGGAGGCAGCAGTAGACAGTATTCAAAGGTGTCAAATGGTGTGTCTCTCTCCTGGTAACGAGTTTAGAATGACAGTTCAGACAGTCATCAAATGTGAAAAGCTAATGGAAGAGAAACAGATTATAGATGATTGGGAAAGTCCCCGAGATATACATATGTTGATGTGTAGTCAAGGAAGCTGTTTGGGGCAGACAGCCGAAGTCACAGAAGGCATAATCAAAGAGCAACAAAGGTATAATTGACCAGATCCTGAGAAGGAAGGGTACCATCTAGAAGTTTCAGAAAGTGGAGAGGCCAGTTTCCAACCGCCACGCCTGAAGGCGAAATTTACAGCAAACAAACTTGTAAGTCTTAGAGCCAAGGCAGTGCAGAAAATCTTCGCAACAACAGTTCACAGAATCGCAGAATAACTACAGTGCAGAAGAGGCCCTTCGGCCCATCGAGTCTGCACCGACGCATGAAAGACCTGCCCACCTAATCCCACTTGCCTGCACTTGGCCTGTATCCTTGAATGTTATGGGGTGCTAAGTGCTCATCCAGGTACTTTTTAAAGGCTGTGAGGCAACCCGCCTCTACCACCCTCCCAGGCAGTGCGTTCCAGACTGTCCCAGCCTCTGGGTAAAAAGGTTTTCCTCAAGTACCCCCATAAACCTCCATTTGCCACTTTGAACTTGTAACTGACCCTTCAACTAAGGGGAACAGCTGCTCCCTATCCGCCCTGTCCATGCCCCTCATAATCTTGTACACCGCAATCAGATCACCCCTCTTCGCTGGACCAGGTACAAACAATTTCCAGATTTGAGTATTGTGTGGTAACTATGGCTGGTAATTCAATTTGTGTGCGAGTAGAGTGTAGGAGCGTTGCCAAGGACTAAGTATTGAACTGGCTTTTACGTGGGGTTCCTCCCTCTTAGTTACAGCTCAGCTGAACACACAGACCTGCAGACACATCAACTCTGATTAAGACGGTTTTATTTCTCCAAGCTTGGTCCACGTACGTGGGAGAGTGATTTGGATAAATGCCAAAACTGCTCTGCTTTACACTGGTGCAGACACCCCAATTATACAGTTTTCCAAAAATCAATAGTCCATCCCGTTTGGACTTGATCCAATCCTTGGAGCTGTCACTTTGATAGTAACCAGTCAAATTTACCTTAAGCAACATGATGGCTGTGATCAACTCATGATTTAACCCCGTCATGCCATCTGTTGTTTACCAGGGTACTGTGTCCATTATAAAGTTGTTTTACGTATCACAGCCAGTTCCTGCCCACCTCATTGTTGATCTAGGGGCAGGATGCTAAAGTTGGTTCCTCTTTACTATGGAGTGTAGCACGGTAGCATGGTGGTTAGCATAAATGCTTCACAGCTCCAGGGTCCCAGGTTCGGTTCCCGGCTGGGTCACTGTCTGTGCGGAGTCTGCACGTCCTCCCCGTGTGTGCGTGGGTTTCCTCCGGGTGCTCCGGTTTCCTCCCACAGTCCAAAGATGTGCGGGTTAGGTGGATTGGCCATGCTAAATTGCTCGTAGTGTTCTAAAAAGTAAGGTTAAGGGGGGGGGCGTTGTTGGGTTACGGGTATAGGGTGGATATGTGGGTTTGAGTAGGGTGATCATTGCTCGGCACAACAGCCGAAGGGCCTGTTCTGTGCTGTACTGTTCTATGAGTGTCTGAGACAGGATGTTGGGGACACTGATAAGAACTGTTTACTGAGCTGACCGCGTTATTGCTGACCACACTATTTGTCTAAACCTGTTTGTCTCAAAAACATGGGCAAGTTAGCCAACTTAAATCCCATCATGCATTGTGGCCACGTGCTTTATGCAAGAATTTGAATGCTTATGACTGCTATGTCCTAAAAATACAGTTTTCATGGTTAAAAATGATTACTGGGTATACGTTTTGTGATTAATCTCAATCCTCAATAAACTAATTTATGTAGAGCTAGTCTAGTGTTATCCTAGCTATCCGGTTTTAAGGGGGTCCCACCTCAGCACCCCCTCCCCCTTTATAGAGCAGTCTAGTTTGTGTGTTTTTGTCTTCTCTTTACTTCGATAAATAATCTTTAATGATTGTTACTGGGCTGTTTATTCTCACTGGGGTTTTGCTTGTCTCCCCACACCAAAACAATATAAAACTATACACCCCCACAAATCGCAGGTAAAATAAGCATGCTCAGTGACAGAAAATTGGGAGCCTTGTGCCCGAGATCTTAAAAAGGCTTAATTCCTTGCGTGTAGGGAATTTATGACTTTTGAACGTAACGGGAGTGAGAAACAAGTGGAACCAAGTAAGGATGTGTTATCTTCAGCATGAAGGCTGCAGAAAACGCCTCTTGATCTAACCCAATCTTATCTGGATGTAAACAAAGTATGCGTGCAAAGTTTGCAAAGTGTGCCGGAAGCCAAATTGATGGAATTGGCAGGTAAATTGGAAGTAGCCTTATCTGCAGGAACTACGAAGGCTGAGGTAAACAGTTGGCTTGTAATGCAGCTGCGCGGGTTCAATTCCCGTCCCGGCCTCCCCGAACAGGCGCCGGAATGTGGCGACTAGGGGCTTTTCACTTCACTGAGGCCTACTCGTGACGACAAGCGATTTATTATTATTAATTGAAAGCCTAGCAACACATTTAAATGTATCTGAGGGGTCAGCCACACCCAACATTTCGAGACTTGAGGATTTTGAATTAGTGAAGCTTCAATTACAAGGAGACGTAGAAATTAAGAAGTTAGAGATGCAGGAAAAAGAGAGGGAGGGAGCGTTTCGACGGGAACGGAGAGCTTAAAAGGGAAACGGGGAAAGCCACATGGGAGCAAAGAGAGAAAGAGAGACTTCCACCTTCACACACAGAGAGCAGCAAATGAAAGGTTAGAGCAGATGGCGGAGGAAGAGGGTTCTGGAAGCGAACCGAGAGGGGAGATGTTCAAATACATAAAAGCTCTACCAAAATTCAATGAAAGAGATGCCAAAACATTTTGGGGGGCTTTTGAGAAAATAGCTAAACAGATAATTCCGCACTGTCTGTGCGGAGTCTGCACGTCCTCCCCGTGTGTGCGTGGGTTTCCTCCGGGTGCTCCAGTTTCCTCCCACAGTCCAAAGATGTGCGGGTTAGGTGGATTGGCTATACTAAATTGCCCGTAGTGTCCTAAAAAGTAAGGTTAAGGGGGGGGGGGGGTTGTTGTGTTACGGGTATAGGGTGGATACGTGGGTTTGAGTAGGGTGATCATTGCTCGGCACAACATCGAGGGCCGAAGGGCCTGTTCTATGCTGTACTGTTCTATGTTCTATGAGATCGCCGCAGGATTGCTGGACCCTACTCTTATAGGCCAAAGTTGAGGGTGGGGCGAGTGATGTCCATCAGAGGAAAGGTCTTGAGACCAAGAGACAGTGTGGAAAGATATATTGGGGGCATTTGAGGTTGTACCAAGCTGTAAGAAAACAGATTGAACAGATTTACCTTGAATTTGAAAGTTATTTTGATAGGTGTGTAAGGCCTTGAAAATAGGAGAAACCTATGAAGTCCTTTGCGAGATAATTCTATTGGAGGAATTTGAAGGGTCATTGCCTACCATGAGTAGAAGTCATGTTGAGGAACAGAACGTGAGAATGGCCAGACAAAGCGCAGAGCTTGCGGACGACTATTGGCTGGTTCATAGACCAAAGCCCTGCTTTAGCCCCAATATTAAATCAGAGAAAGTTAGAACTTGGGAAGGCGCAAAAGAAGAGAACCGATGTTCGCGACAGTGTGCTACCGGGCCGTAGGCTTTAAGAGGTGCCTTAAAGGAGGGGAGAGAAGTCAAGAATGGGGGGGGGGGGGGGGGGGGGGGGGGAAGAGTTCAGGGAGGAAATTTGAAGCTTCGGACCTCAATAGCTGAGGGCACGACCGCCAATGGTAGGGTGATGACAAGAGGCCAAAGTTGAGAAGCAGAGGGATCTCAGTAAAATGTGGGGCTGGAGGAAATTACAGGGATGGGGAGGAGCGAGACCATGGAGGAACTTACAAACAAGGAAGAGAATGTTAAAAGCGAGGCCTTGTTGGACTGGGAGTCAGAGAGCAGAGGAGTGCGAGTGGAATTGGACTTGGTGCGAGTTACAATCGGGGCAGATAATGCTGGCAAGGTGTTGAGGGGTGATCACAATTGATGTTGCCACAGGACGCATAGGCAGAGGAGCTCCAGGAAAGCTCAATGTTTAACAAGGATGGAAATAACGAATGTTCAAACAATCCTTCTCCCAAATGCCTATGCATTGATGATCATGCGCAAATACATTATTTTCTGCCTTTTAAAAGAACATCCAACTTGGCAGACGATGGATCATTTTTGATGCAATAGAGCAGAGGCAGTGACTTCGCTGATGAGGAAAGAACACCGTCGTTTACGGATTTTCAGACACCTCAATCCTACTGCATGAAACTCTTTTCCGAAACCCAATTGGCTCTCTTCAACTCTCTCTCTCCACCTTGAGGTACTGATGGACGTACAGGCTACTCCGTTCAGTGGAAGATAGGTTCATATCTGGTCAGACAACAACCAGTTTTTATGTCACTGGGCAATTCTGGATTAGCTCGCAGGCTGCTCAAAAGGTTTCAGCCCCCTTCTGATGAAGGAGACCCCAGCTTGACTTTTCAGATGGAATTACTAAATAGATTCAAGCCTGGAACCAGGAATTGGAGGACTCTCTGGTGTATTAAATATGTTCAGCAAAGGGAATTCCCCGCAATATCTTGCATTGTCACACTGGTTCATCATACTTTGTGCAAAAACTGCACAGTGCTGTTATAATTGATTATTGGCTTACATCCCTCGAAGGAAGCTAAGATCAGTGAGCAGGCAAAGCAACCCATGTAATCAATGAACTGAGAAACAGGCTCCTGATCTAAAAACGTTCAGGGGAAAAGATTATCAGTGGCTGGCTTCCTGCTATAAATCAAGAGGGTTTCAGAAGGAATCATTCCAAATGGCTTTGAACATCTGGATATTACAATTCCAGAGTTTGGGTGCAATGGATCACCAGGGTGCAGTGTATGGAGGGAAATTAGGGGAGAGAGAGTCACAAGCCCAGAATGGAGCACGTGATCTTTGATTCCTTCACTTGGACAGAATATTGGCCAGGTTTTATTCCATATGCAGGTGGATTGGCCATGCTAAAATGACCCCCTAGTGTCCAGGGATGAGCAGGTTAGTTGGATTATGGGACAGGTGAGTGGGCCCAGATAGGATCAGAGATGCAGTGCAGACTCAATCGGCTGACTGACCTCCTTCTGCATTGTCATAGCATCATAGAATCATACAATTTACAGTGCAGAAGGAGGCCATTTGGCCCATGGAGTCTGCACCAGCCCTTGGACAGAGCGCCCTACCCAAACCCACACCTCCACCCTATCCCAGTAACCCCACCCAAACCTTTTGGACACTAAGGGCAATTTAGAATGGCCAATCCACCTAACCTGCACATCTTTGGACTGTAGGAGGAAACCGGAGCAGCCGGAGGAAACCCACGCAGATACAAGGAGAAAGTGCAGACTCCGCACAGACAGTGACCCAAGCGGGGAACCGAACCTGGGACCCTGGAGCTGTGAAGCAATTGTGTTATCCACTGTGCTGCCGTGCCGCCTCTGTAGGGATTCTATGGATCCTGCCCACCTGATTCCCCTCTATATGAATCATAAAGCAATGCTTTACACTCAGAGGTCACAAGAGGACCATCTGCCCCATGTTGGTATGACACTAAATCAGTTTCAGAATCCAGAGCTGTACATTCAGCTGTTTTAGTTACGTAGATAGATTTGAAACATTGGCACTATTTTCTCTCATGAATGTTATACAAAGAACAAAGAACAATGAAGGACAGGAACAGGCCCTTCGGCCCTCCAAGCCCCTACCGGTCATGATACTAACCGTGGCCAAAACCCTCAGCACTTCCTTGTGCCATATCCCTCTATCCCCAACCTATCCATGGATTTCTCAAGATGCCTTTTGAACGGCGTTAATGTATCTGCTTCCACAACCTCCCCTGGCAACGCGTTCCAGGCACTCACCACCCTCTGGGTAAAACACCTGCCTCGCACATCCCCTCTAAATTTTGACCCACCGACCTTAAACCTTTGCCCCCTAGTGACTGACCCCTCCACCCTGGGAAAGAGTGCCTGCCCATCCACTCTATCCATGCCCCTCATAATCTTGTAGACCTCGATAAGGTCATCCCTCAACCTCCGTCGTTCTGACGAAAACAATCAGAGTCTATTCAGCTTCACCACATAGCTAACACCCTCCAGACCAGGCAGCATCCTGGTAAACCTCCTTTGCACCCTCTCCAAAGCCTCCACATCCTTCTGGTAGTGTGGCACCCAGAATTGTGCGCAATATTCCAAGTATGGCCTTACCAAAGTTCTATAGAATTTTATTTAAGTAATACATTCCTGCTGGGGGAATGTCACATGATCTATGGCGATGTCAGCAGAGTGTTTGCGCAGGCTTTTATTCTCGATCTTTGTTCTGTGTGAGCATATCTCCTGAATAAATCTTGCATCGTATTTGGAAGAAACCCAAGCGTGTGGCACCTCCGTACCCTTCCTCTTTGCGGCACATTGAGAAAAGAACAAAAGCAAAAACTGGCGACGAGGATTGAGGCAGTAGGTTAAGCACAAAAAGTGCCGGCGAGAAAAGTGAAAATGGCGACGAGGGCAAAAGCGTAAATTCTCAAGTTCGCATCCAAATGTCGATCCAAGGAAAATCTGCTGACGCAGGAAGGTTTGTAAAACAAAACAAAGCACAATAGATAGTTTTTTGAAGAATAAAGGGATTAAGGGTTATGGTGTTTGGGCCGGAAAGTGGAGCTGAGTCCACAAAAGATCAGCCATGATCTAATTGAATGGCGGAGCTGGCTCGAGGGGCCAGATGGCCTACTCCTGCTCCTAGTTCTGGAGTGTGGTGGAGGGAGTGTTATACAGATGGGGTTAATTAAAGAGGGATGGAGGAAGGCTTGTGTGAATCATAAATACGGGCAAGGGTTAGACCAAATGGCGATAGGCGGTTTCTGTGCTGTAAATACTGTGCAAACTGGAGATGTATCAAACCATGAGCATGAAATGTGAGGACGTAAACCACATGTCGCTTTAATTACTTTCACAAACAGGTTCTAAAGATCCTTTGGCTTCATTTATCAAGCACTGGGCCTAATAATGGATAGAAAATGGATAATACATCACATTTTAGCATTTTTATTCATCACTGACTGCGCAGAGATGGAAAATAGGAGAGATATCATTAGTTGTTAATGGCCTTTTTACTTAAGTATAAGGATCACGGAATGTGTAATTAGGGACTGCACATCTGAATCATTATTGCCAGCATCTTACGAACAGACAAACAATGATCGACAGGCAAAGACCCTCTAGTCCATCCAGTTTGTCCCACACAATTGTGCGGCCTTGTGTACCACCATATAGTCAGTCTCCATCCCGCCCGATACCA